>NC_072468.1:340000-445000 GCF_027596085.1 Anoplopoma fimbria | reverse complement strand
CCAGACCTCTCTACTTTTCCCTTTTCCTCCCTCTCTCATTCCATCACATTGTGCACAACTGCTTACCTACAGCGCTGGGGATCGCCACTCCACTCACTGCTGCACACACGTCCACCTTTAGACTGGAGGAACAGAATGTTCCAGAGATAAAGAGAAGAAGTGAGAGGGAGAAGATTGTGATGATTGTGTGAACTGTTAGCATATTGTACAACATCAACACATGCCTGTCTATTGACCCACATCCACACTGACAAAGTGAACAAAAAGCAAGGGTGCCAACATCTTAAGTCCAGTTCCTATTTGGACATTTAATTCTAAAATATTTACCCACTCATGATACCATAATAGAGGATATTATACCTAAAAGAACAGTAAGCCATGCAAGTTGAAGGGTGGCAGCTATATCAAAGTGTTGCTTATAAGTACAATAAAACCCTCTCAGGAGGAGGATGATTTCAGGGACAAATTGACCCAAGCCTCACTGGCTCTGAACTACAGCTTGGCTTCACCCACTCAGGGCCAAAAGCTCCCATCTGTCTTTAACAATTACAGCTTACAATTACACCTTCAGTGTGCCGCACATTCACCAAAATCATCAACAAACTTCTTCAATCCAAAACTCAGCTGCCCATCTGCTCTCCTACTCCCGTACCAGAGATCACATCACCCCATTCCTTCAAAACCTCCACTGGCTCCCCATACAGCAAAGAATACAGTTCATGAATCTCCTCATTACATACAAAGCCCTTCACAATCTGGCCCCTTCATACCTTTCGGACTCCTGAGGCGACTCCCACCCGCAACCTCAGATCCACCAACGCTAGCCTCCTCACCCCCCCTACTCAGCCGAAGCACTGGACCGTGGGGGACAGGACCTTCTCTATTGCTTCCCCCTCCCTCTGGAACTCTCGCCCCAGGACCTCAGACATTCCCCGTCACTCGCTACTTTCAAAACTGCACTTAAAACTCACCTATTTAAATCTGCTTTTAACTTGTGAGGTTAGTTATGCATGCTTTTGTTTTGTTTGCTGTTATAATGTAATCTCTCTGCCTTATTTATAGTGTCTTTACCATGTAAAGTGCCTTTGAGTACCTTTTAAAACGGCATACAAATAAAATGTATTATTATTATTAATATTATTGCTTGATTTGGATGTTTCATAGTAAGTTATTCTTTCTCAAAAGCTTGAGAAATAAGGCAATAAGGAGTCTTTAATTTTTTTTTACCGGGATGTATCTTGAGGATCAAATTTATATATTATGCTTTTTTAGTAATTTAGTTGTAGAAATGGAGGTCTGGAAATATGATGTGAATTGTTATAATTTACTTTAGGCTTTAGCATTATTCAAAAATGTATGCAGTGCATTCTGAACGTGGTTTATATTCATTTGTGGTATCTTGTAAGCCAATGCAGGCTGGTCATATTTGCGGCCTGTACATTTCAGCATCAGTTGTGTGGTTTATGCAAACCAAAAATGAGTTGCCTGTCTCAGCAGTGACTTATTAGAAGAAACCATGACTACACACTACGCTCCAATGATATTATCATTCATTGCAGATATTTTTCAACCACAATCTTCCCTCGTATTTCTATGCATGACAAAATCATAAAAAAAACATACCATATAACTAAATACATTGCCCTTTAGCAGGGCATTAATTCCTTCCTGTGCTCCAGGGGGCAGTGGGAAATACCGCTGAGGGCCCTGGGTGCCCCTCAATTAAACACACAGACATGGGAGACTGGGAAACATTTCTGCATTTCCTCAATTTCAGTGTGTATTAATGCATGTGTAAGAGTGTGTGTGTGTGTGTGTGTGTGTGTGTGTGTGTGTGTGTGTGTGTGTGTGTGTGTGTGTGTGTGTGTGTGTGTGTGTGTGTGTGTGTGTGTGTGTGTGTGTGTGTTATCGCGCCTCTAATCAAGAACAGGAAAGTGACTCCCACACAGGGAGCTCTGCACTGTTAATATGGACTAATCTGAGGAAGCTTTCAGAGGCAATGCTCCTCAATTCTGAGGACTAAGCAATATGAGGCATGAGGCAAATGACTTCATGCGAGTATTGTTTGTTTGGTTTCGGTCCACAAACTCCAACATCCAAAAAGCAGATGTTGTGAATGCTTGTGTGCTTGTTAATAATTAGGATCCCCATTAGATGACACAATAATGATGAGCTAGTTTCCTGATGGTGATGATGTGGGATGCAGATGTGAGTTTTTATGTGTGATAAAATACAGGTTTCAAATCTAAAAATTGCTCCCCTAAGTCATGTTGACCTCTACAGGTGGTTTCATGCATGTTTAATATGTGTTGCATTCAAGCATATGTGTGATTTTGGGTGTGTGTGCGCGTGTGCAAGTGTGACTATAATAAGCACTGTCCAACTTAAGTGTGTGCAGTGCGGAAATGACCCCCATTTTACTGACAACAGATCTGCTGCTTGGTTAGTCATTACTGTATGTAATTTACCCCTAAATGGATCTGGGCTCCAACACCCTACACACTGCTTCACGGCCCTCCCTGCAAATAGGAACTCATAAATCCCTTCCCCGACTTCCCCTGGTCTGCTTAATGAGTAAGAAAGAACGTTTAATTCAAGACTGGTCATTAAGTAGCTGCTCCTCCTTTTCCAGCACTCCTTCATCCATCTAGCCCCAATGTTTGCCTCTCATGTATCACCATTACATTGAGACACAGCAATGCATCAGATTTTCTGAAAAATATTTCCCTGCCATCTTTGAAAAACACAGAAGGTCAATTTAGCAGCTTGTGGGGAGCAGACACAAGCTGTTAAGACAAAATTGACACATATCAACCTCCTATGTTGAAACATGTTAGCAAACAGGTGCCTATTTACACATCCAGCAGATATGGTTTAACACTAATATACATTTGTAGTCGTGTTTCTGTCCACCTGAGTAATAATTCTATAATTAATAAGATAATACCTGGCCCCGGATAAGTAGAAGTGGCAATTTCAGAAGAATGATGATATTGCCACTTTGCAACATTTGTTAGTTTTTTTATGAGAATACTTTAAACAATACATAATTGAATACCAATATTACTCATATTTTTATTATTTTAGTTCATACTGCATCAATAGACAACGGAGAAATTTAATTTCTGGCTATCATCTTTGTTTGTATTTGGGACAAGAAGCGCAACTCCACTGTCTGTAATAAAGGATTAAAATGACCAAAAAATGAAAAAAAATCTGCATTGGACAGAATATACCTTCATAACAGCATTCAATGTTCTTAAACGGCCATTTGGGTTTTCAAAGACTGCTGGGTAGTTATTTTTCCCAAAATTCGATGCTTTACCCCGGGACTCAATGTAATGGTTATACATCAGCGCCGTCAACTGGAGCTAACCTCAAATCATGCGTCTGTCCAGCTCTCACCACAGGGAAACAACTAGAATGTCCTAAAAATCTCAGAGCCCCAGACATCCATTAATTCTACGAGCTGCTGTTTGACTCTCTGCATGTGTGGTTCTGTGTCCTACGAGTCCTATCTGATTCCATACCTCCAACCAAACCTTTTTGGGGGTTTATTTAAATAAGCTGAGTTATGTTTTGACAGAATTCCAGAGTTTAGTGATTTCTGTCAATCCGATCCAAACCCTGTTCCTTTTTCACCTGCTGCCAAGACTCACACACAGACACAAACACACACACTATGATGTTGCTGAACACACTTTTCCCATCCAAATACTCAGACAGCAGTTCTAGCCCCAATAAGTTTGGACCAACAGTAGACTGTGGCGAAGCAGCAGGAACCTTTAGACCCGTTCCCCTCAACTAAACTCACCCCCTGACTGTTCAAAGCCAGCCTGCTACCCACAGGAACAACAACGTAATCAAAATAGAATTATGCTCTTTTTAAATTAATAGCAGGGTCTCATGAATCTTTATATCCAGGTTATGAGAATGCTTTTTCTGTGTGCTTCTAAATTATTGCATTAGACAAACAGAGCACAGGGGTGAAGTATTTGTCACATCTGTCGGTGTGGGTGTGATTTGTGAATGCGTATACTTTATACGGTATCAGCAGTAAGATTTGTGGTTGATCTCTTGGGTTCAGAGTTCTTTAAGAAAGGTCTGTCTCCAAAAACTGCAAAAATGATAACTTAGACTATCTGGAGTGTTAACACCAGTAAATCTACTAATTTAAGTATGCCCAAAAAATTCCCTTTTCATTTAAGCTTTAATTTGAGTGTGGCTTTACTTTGAGTGCGCCCCACAATGCAATGCGAGCGGAAGTGGATGATAGTCCACAAAGCTGGAAACAGTTATGAAAAATTGTGAACTGTGGTGAAGAGCTAGAGGAACATAAAAAGATAAAATCTTTTATAAATTCTTTGGGTAAACATTTTGTTTGTTTAATTGTCAGTGGTTAGGGTTATTAAGTACATTTACAAGTTTTAGTTCATTGACATAAATATATATTTTTATTTATTTAACCTTGCAAAAGTGTCAAAGCGTTTCAGATTAAAATCTACCTAAGCATGCCATTCTTACCAGGTAACCATGATATCCGTTTCAGGCAGGTGACACTGTCGGTCATCAGGGTTCAGGATTCTGGGAGTCAAGATCATTGCAGCTTCCACGGACACCACAGCTCGAGACCTGCACACGAAACACAAACCCAAAAGCACACACATACTGTAAGACAATCTGACATAAGAGAAATATGAAAGTATCACAGACTTTCAGGAAAAACGTGAGAAGCGAATCTACACTGAGACAGAGCGCCTTGTTCATTCTTACCTGTATAGTGATACCTCGCCTGCCCCGAACGCCCCCACGATCAGGTCTGCAGAGAGAGAGAGAGAGAGAGAGAGAGAGAGAGAGAGAGAGAGAGAGAGAGAGAGAGAGAGAGAGACGGGGAAAAGAGAGCTTCAAAGAAAGCCACAGATGGGACTGATTTCAAGGTCTCCAGTAATCTTCATCAAACACAGACTTCTCACATTTAATACACACACACACACACACACACACACACACACACACACACACACACACACACACACACACACACACACACACACACACACACACACACACACACACACACAACCAGTGATATTGCCTTGACATTTTGTCTGATAACACTATGCTTTTACTTTCACACATGACCCAGCTCAGACTAAATTCATAAACTCAACATGCGTTTATCTTTGTTTGTGAGTTCATCATGCATGTATGTTTGTGTGTGTATCTGTTGCATACAGGGACTCTGCGCTGCATTCCAGTGCCATTAGAAAAGTTCACATCGCTCCAATCACATTTCACTAAGTTATATTTCCCAACAGCTCCTAATTGTAAGCAGCAACATATCTCATCTACTTGTGATTTTTTAATTTGATTTCATGGGTTTTGTGATGAACACACACTTTTAATTGGCTCTCGTGAGTTTAAAATAGAGCCTAGTATTTAATGGCTGCGGTTAGGGGACACATACCAATGAAAGCCACACACACACACACACACACACACACACACACACACACACACACACACACACACACACACACACACACACACACACACACACACACACACACACACACACACAGACAGGCATGCACATATACAAGTGCTGATTAAAACAATGTGAAACTGAAGAGAGGCACTTAATGAATACAAGCCATCACAGCCAGATGCAGCAAAACTAAGTTGTGTGATCCCGAGAAAGACAGAATAATCTTATACTGTTCAGTGAAAAGCAAGTTGGGCTGCAGCTAATCATTATTTTCATTATCAAGTAATCTCTAATTATTATTTTTTTGATTCATTTATTAATTATTTGGCCTATGAAATGATAAAAAAAAATTCAATTAGTTTACAATGACACAAAACTATAAGCAACACACATTTAGGATGCAACTAAATAGAAGTAACTATATGTGTTAACCTGCTGCAGGCAGGACTGGACTAAGCTGGTGGAAGTGTTCTCTTGTAGAACTTGCTTGTCATTTGCTGTGTCTTTCCTCTCCTGTGTATTTAAGAAGAAAGGGCCTAATTGAATCTGAGAGAGGCACATCTGTTTCTGCCTTTGGCTGCAGTCACTGAGTCCCCCTGAAACCACAACATTAAACATTTAGGCCCTGTCCCTCTTCCCCTGGAGTGTGCTATGTCGCTATGTGAGTATGTGGCTCTGTGTGTGTGTGTGTGTGTGTGTGTGTGTGTGTGTGTGTGTGTGTGTGTGTGTGTGTGTGTGTGTGTGTGTGTGTGTGAGTGTACCCTATCGTAAAGCCTGCAACAAGAAAGGACCTCAAGATGTGGGGTTTTGTAGGGCAGCTGGAGAGGTACGGAAAAGGGGCGAAAGGGCGCAGTAGGAGGAAGCGGGGGGGCGGGGGATAGAAAAGGGAGGGCAGAGGATAGTGCACTTGGCCTTTAAAGCGCAATCTGTGAAAGTCATCAGACACAAGGTGTGTTTTCAGCAGAGGGAGAGACGGAGAGGGACCACCTCAGTCCCAGTCCAAATTCCTCTGTCCATCCCGCTGTTGGAGTTGTGTAACCAGGAAATCCAACCCCAGTCCTGCCATAGCTTCGATACAGTGGTTGTCTGCACTCCTTATCCTTACTCTTTTGTTTGCTTTCAAAACCGCTGCATGACATGAGACTGATTTGTGGACAGGCCACCTTTGGGGTGAAGTGTGTGTGAGCGTGTGAGTTCGTGCATGGCTGCACCGAGGGCTAAATGGAATAACGGCCCACTTTCCTTTTCATGTCAATCCCATTTCCTTACACACAGGAAAACTTGCCTGCCACTGTGGATTTGAGGTTAGTGTGGGCATGTGTGTATGGAGACACACCGAACCATACCCACACACAAATGGGCTGACACACCAGTGCGTACACTCTCATATACGCTCCGCTCATTGATGGCAGGTCTAGGTGCACGTATTGTCTGTAACTGAGCTGCTTTAGCTGATGGTGTCTGTCCTGGGCTGTGAAAACACAACCTCCATGCCGAGTTTAGACAGACTGTCAAACTGTCACTGGCTGCCTGCCCTGACTGCCTGTTTAGCTGCAGGGGACTGGCCTCCATGATGAAATGCCAAAGGTCAATGGCACTCAGTGGAAAAGGAGGCGGTTTTAAGAGGGAAATGGAGGAATTCTTAATTCTTGGGTGCATGTGTGGAATTATAAGGCTATTTGATATTTTGCTAGCTATCATACATATTTTCGACACTCCATATTTGGCTTGAAAAGCACATCTTTCACACTGCGTGCAGGGGAACTGGCTGTTGCTCATTGCGGAGGAGTTTCTTAGGATTGACTAATATAGTAGGTTATGTTTAAAAGTAAATTTGGTGTTTATGATTATAATACTGAGGGAACAAGAAATGTGCAAAGACAAGAACATCCTGAATGAGCTGAAAATAAAGATGGCCACTAAATATATGAGTAGACATGAGCCCAGTAATAGATTTAACACCTACTTGCCGACCTAATGACCGACCTAATGACCCCTTGCCACCACACACATCCAAATCATCGACCCAGACATGTCTCTGTGTCTGTGGCTCTCTAAGCAAGTCGGGATGATTGACAGGTAAAACATTGTCAGTTTTTGACATTCAACCTCTTGGCTGAACCTCAAATGCACCCTGGGGCAATTTGACCCCCTTCCGATACACAGCCGACCCTAACCTTAACTCCAGCCTTTAGCCTGAACCATACTATTCATTGGCCTCCACTGCATAAGTGAAACATCAACTAAGTGCTGCTTCTGTGTCGACCAAAGTTGCCTGTAGGTTAATGAAGCTTAATTCTGGGCTGCAGACCTTAAGTGTGGGTTATATTTTTATTCCCTTTCTGACTTCTTTGTCACCTTTCTTTTCTAACGGTAAGCTAAAACGGCAAACAAAACATAAATATAAGGTATGGAGCCTCATCACCACCTTCTTTCTCTCTGTTTCCTGCAGAATACTAATGACATTCAACATCTATGGGAGCATATGGCGGCCTTAGCAGGCCTTCCAGACGCATGTGTAGTCCTCTCATAATACTGATCAAACATCTCTGGCTCCTTTGAACAGTGTGACTTTACTACCCTGCTTACGACACTCTTTATGTGTGTGTGTGTGTGTGTGTGTGTGTGTGTGTGTGTGTGTGTGTGTGTGTGTGTGTGTGTGTGTTTGTGTGTGTGTTTTGTGTGTGTGTGTGTGTGTGTGTGTGTTTTACTTCCGTCAGCCAGCTCTCTAATGACAGACGACACAAGCGCTGCATGTTCTTGTGTGTGTGTGTGTGTTTATATGATGTGTGTGTGTGTGTTGGCTGAAAGCTATGCCACCCATGAGTTTCTACTCCACTTCCTCCTCCACCAGCCTAAGTTTCAACCTGTAACCCCTGTGTGTGTATTTACAGTAACAATGTTTTTAATTCGAGATCTCTGATTTGCAGTGGGTCTGCACAGGGTCTAGCTTTGACCCGGAGCCTGGCACACACTCAACACACACACTCTCTAGCCGCCAGTGAAACTGATCACAAGCCCCACATGTGAACCTGTGTGTGCTCCTGTGTGTGTTCTTTGATATCCTGTTTGTGGAATAAGGAATATGTTATTATAGCAGAATGAAAAGGAAAAAGGGAGTGGGGGCAAAGAAAAGAATAGGTAAAACTAAACAAATTCTCCTTTTCAGCCTAATCTGTGTAAGCACAGAGCCAAAGTAATGCTGAGAGCAGAGCTCCTTAAATAGGGAGAAAATTAGGCAGTAAAACAGTGGTTTTACAGACCTGCTTTGTTTCAAATGGATTTTTTTCTGTACTAAAAACTCTTGTACTGACTTTCAGGTCTATTATGATTGTTATGAGGTTTCTAATATGTTTTGTAAAGTCAGAAGTCGAAGTTGTCCAGTAAAGTAAGTAGATGGCACATAAGCTGTGGAGTTTTCTGCATGCAATTTGTTTGAATGCTGAATTTTTCTGTATATAGTTTTAAGGATATGGACCGAGGCTTGACTGTCTGGCAGGCTGAACATGCGGATAATGTATTATTATACTTCTTTCCTTCCCGCAATCTTGTTTTTTCTCTCATTCTTTAGTACTATAAATCCCTAAAGAATGGATGCTGCAGCAGTTCATTGGCACTAATCCCTGTACCCGGTTCTTCTGACTGATGACTTTACCAGAGAAGATGAGGAAAGCAATACAGGAAAACATGGGGCTGGTAGTGGAGAAGAGCATGTGGGGAGGGGGGGGGCATGAAATGTGGATGTCAAGAATGAACAGGAGGGAGGATGTAATGAGAGGAGCTGGAAGAACAGTGGAAAAGTGAAGGAATGCAAGTCTGAGAAAGAATTTTGATTATAACATGGGGAGTTGAGTAGAGAAGGATTGATCTGTTGAGTGTGAGTATTTACCGGGATACTGATTGTTGTCCAGGTCTTGGCCTCCTCGCAGAGTAAATCCAAATCCAGGCAAGCTGCCACTGGGGGTCCCGGCTGCTCTCAGCTCTTGGCTCAGCGTCAGGCCTTGCGTCGTTACGTCTCTGTTGCCATTGAAGATCAATACTCTGCCTCCACGGTCCTCGCCCCCAAACGGACAGCCCACCGCCACGTCTAACGGATGACACACATACGCATGGTTTAGAGATCAGCAGGGTAAAGGGTCCCCTGAGACAAAAGCAGTGGAAAACATACAGGTAGGAGGAAAGCAAGAAGAGAAAGAGCTTGGCCTTCCTTTACTTCACTGAGGATCTTTTACCTCTTTTCTTTAATTTCCTTTTGTTTGACTCATCTTTTAATCTTGTCTGGCCTCTAAACCTCAATAATGAATTAACTAGTTCTATCTTTCATCACTTGCAATTGTTACTAAAATGTATTTTACAAGCTTAGACTACTAAATCCAGCAGTATCCATTATTCAAATTGAAAACATTTATTCACAAATATGAATGGTGAGTGCAAAAAAAGATTTTAAGCCGTAAATGACACAGCCAGAGCCAGAGCTGCGACAGGTTGCACCAAGAGAGCCTGTTCTCACTTCTGTTTGTAGACCTAAACAAACCCCACTTGGACAAATTTGATCCTTTGCCATTCGAAATGACCTGATGTAAAGCAGGACATTGTTTCTCCTCTTTTTGGATACGAGGACGCCAATGAGATAAGGCAGAGCCAAGGTCTGTTCATTGGGTAAGAGTGTGCGAGTCGGGTTAAAGAGAGAGAGGCGAGTGTGCTGTGTGGATTCTGTTTTAGGGCATAGTTGTTGTGTGAACGGACTTATTGTTAACAATATTTGCTTTGGTGATGTGTGTGCAAGGTGTGTAGGAAATTGCCTTGGCTTGCATCCATCAAATCGTGTATAATGCATTTTAAGTCTGTGCAAGCTAAGCTAATTGTCTCTCCACTCTGGCTCGATATGTCACGAATTAGGCTGGTATCAATTTTCTCATCTAATTCTTGGTAGGAAAGTGAAGAAACACATGAACATTAACAATAAACCTCCTGAAAGCTTTGTCCAACATTTTTTTTTTTTAAGATCCCATTTCTCATGGTAAGATTACACAGACATAGGCTTAATGAAAACAGAGATAAAGCAATTAACACACAGCACCTGCCCTGATATGACAAGTCTTAGATTTTACAATGCAAAGATTTTTTTTTCTTTAACCTCTTAATGTCAAGTAGGGTATCCGTCGGTACTGTAACTGTCCAAACACCTCTAGACATCCTGTTTGTCTCCAGACCCCCTCTCTCTCAGCCTAAACAACTAGTTCCACATGAAGCAGATTGTGGGGTAGAGAGGATAAATGCAACCATGTGTGTATGCAAGTGTATATATGAGCCTGTGTGTGCGTAAGTTTGTGCGTCTATGCATTGGTATGTGTACATAACTGAAAAGCTGTGTAAAAAAACATCTTGCAAAAAAAAGTCTTCATATAATGTGATAGTCTCGCATGGGCATTGTTCAACAGCATCCCACTCAATGCATAAATCCACAGCAAAATAGCAGGACACCCACTGTGATCACTGAGACCAAAACTGTAAGAGCTTGTTTCTCACAGACAGAAACAGGCTGACGGTTTGATCGCTGGTGACAGACAGACAGTTTTGGTTAATAAAAAATAATTTGAACAAAAAAGTCACATTGCAAATTGAATTAGCTAAATTGTAAGGTTTCTTTCCACAGCTGGGATAAAGTAATAAAGATGAGAGGACATGGGCATGGTTCTGCTTATATGAAGAATTTTTCGAAGTGGAGTGATGAGGTTTCTTCTATGGGAGGAGGAAGGACACTGAGCCTCCGTGTCATCACAGACAGACAAGAGACCTGCCAGTCATTATGCACGGACAGAACACAAGGGCACAGGTATACTTGAACGCAGAAGTTTGACATGCTGTTGAAAACCCTGATCACAATGTTTCCGTGGTGACGCCGTAATGCCGAATAATGATTGTACGTGCATGGACGCTCAACAAGTATTCTCTCTGCATATCACTGCAGCTGGCAGACCGTCACATCCTGACAGACAGCCTGATGTGATTTACAGTATGTTTCAAGTCAGAGAAAGCTTCAGTATTGATCCAATGGTTATTGATCTGAGGGTTAAAGCATTTAAATGGGTGGGACACACATTAGCGCAGGCTGTCCATGAATAAATAAAACATTAATCAGTGGGACTGATGTCATATGAGGGCCAGATGGCATTAGTTCATTCATTTTAAAGCAGCCTTAAACATGCCTTAGCTTCATGGAGCATTTGGGCTGCAGGCCTACTGGTTTGTGCGTGTGTGTGTGTGTGTGTGTGTGTGTGTGTGTGTGTGTGTGTGTGTGTGTGTGTGTGTGTGTGTGTGTGTGTGTGTGTGTGTGTGTGTGTGTGTGTGTGTGTGTGTGTGTGTGTGTGTGTGTGTGTGTGTGTGTGTGTGTGTGTGTGTGTGTGTGTGTGTGTGTGTGTGTGTGTGTGTGTGTGTGTGTGCCTTTGTCTAATCAATGTGAGGATAAAACAAACACATTGAAGAGGAATAAACGGAGGGCTGCCGGACAGAAACTCCCAGATGATTTTATCTCAGGGCACATCTGGTAAGTTAAAAATAACTCCAACACACACACACACACACTTACACACACGTGGCCTTATCCCTGATCATCACAGGAGGAAACAAGTTTATGCAGACAACCTTTCATCGCTGCACTTCCTGATTGGCTGAAGAGCTTAAAGTTTTCTCAAACAGCAGCATCTGTTAGGATTTCCTCAGTAAGAGACAAAACAAAAGTCCAAGAGGCACAGGAGACAGAAAAAGATTTGTCTGTCATCGGGTTTACCTGGAAACACCAGCTGCACATTGGTAGACAAGTACAACAATAAAGAGTTTCACGTACTGGCACATAAAACATATGAAATTATTTTGTTTAATCTTCTCATCTCCTTCTCTTTATCCTCTCTGCTGTTTCTCTCATCTTGCATATTTTTGTTTCACAGATGAATTTCATCTGGCTAAATTTCCTTTCTATCTCGTCTTTCCCTTTCTTCTCTTTCTCCTCCTGCATTTCATCCATTCAGCATACCATTGTATCCATCCTGGTTGACGTCTCCCAGGGGTGCTATAGCCGTGCCGAAGCGTCCAAAGGTGTGTGTGCCGGTTAGTGCAACAGGATTGGAGAAAGTGAGCGGGGCCAGCTGCAGGTACAGGTACACTCTCCCCACCTCTCTGGGTTTGCTCTCCATCTCTCTCTCCATGTAGAGGGGCGCTCCGACCAGCACATCGTCGGTCCTGGGGACATAAGCTGGAGTTTCAATGCTTTGAATGACAGAAGAGAGTATGTGTTCAGAGTGACAAGGACATTTTCTACTTACCCATCTCCATTCAGGTCAGTGACAGCCACCGAGTAGCCGAAATAGGAAGCCATCTGAGGGAGAGACAGGAAAGGAACATGAGTATTTTCAACCATAAACCCTATACAAAATTCATAACCATTAAATTTAATTCATTCAAAAATGGAAGAAAATCCATATCAGCTGGTACTCATGGTGCTGCAATATGACAGACTGTGACCGTGCTGTGATAATGCTCCTACCTGTTCCCCCGTGAAGTTTTGGATGAAGGTCAGATTAGTGGAGTTGATCATTGCCACCTAAAACAAGCAGATGGAATGTCAGATACAATCCAGTGTGATAATAAAGCACCAGACGTTGTCCTCATAGCACTCGGAGAGCAAATATAACCAAGCTGTCTGACAAACAGGCACATGAAGAATGCTTGAAAAAAAAAAAGCATAAACAAGCTTTTATTCTACTGAAACACATTTTATTTTCCCTGCCCTCCCCCACCAACATCATCTTTGTGCCTAAACCGTTTCCCCCCTCAACTTTCTCTCCTTCCCCCCATCCTAACCCCAGTCGTGGGGAGAGACGGAGGGGGGAGGCTGAAAATTCCTTCATAAGTCCTAAAATAACAACCACATGGAGACAGCCGGGGGCTACACGTCCACACACATGCACATACGCACACACGCACACACACAAGGAGGATGCACGTTGACCCATTCACAGATGTCTCAAAGACATACTAAAAAAGGGATATGAACACAGACAGATGAGGATGTGTAAACACAAATATTGAATCGCTAGCTTTAACGTTAACCTTCGTGCACTCTGAGTTGTCAGATTGGTCACAGACGAAACCTGATCTTGGTTGACAGCTACTCAAGTAACAGGCCTCTAACATGGCCTACCTGCATCCCTCACTACACCCCCCCTGCTGCCAGCTGCAACCCCTCTCCTCTATGACACTCAGAGCGCACTGTCTGTACAGGATGGAGCATCCTCGCACCAGCTACAATGTCCAGACACACCGTTGGAGTGTGTGTGCTGTGTAGCGAGGGGTCATGTGTGGAGAAGGGTTAGTGGGGTTAGGTGGGGTCACCGCCCTCCACATGCAGCGGAAGTTGTGTGTCAATGGGGAGGATTTACACTGTCAGCCATAGGGACATGTTCCCATAAGAGAACACCAGACACCAGTTTAGATGTATATTAAATATAGAATACGGAAGTAAAGAAAAAAACAATGTAAGTTTAACCATTAGCCACTATAAAACAGCACCAATGTTTCCTTAGAGTCTACAAGTCTCTGGAAGTATACTGGAGGGATAAACATCAGTCCAGTTTTATTGATGTTGGTGGATATTTCTGTTGAACGCAGCCAAATCTCACATACGTGTTCAACTAGGCCGAGATCTGGTAACTGTGAAGGCCACAGCATATGATGCACATCATCTTCATACTCATCAAACCATTCAGTGACTATTGGTGTCCTATAACTATAGATGCACCGATACCAAAACTTGTATCAAATTGCGGTCCGATACTGACTCAAATAGCTGGATCAGGTCTCGGTGACAATGGCAAGTATTTTAATAAATATCAATTTACAGTATACATTTTTATCTATAAATGAATTTGTTTGTAAGCATACAGATTATTAACTGGTAATGTATTGTTATCGGGACTGAAAAAGTCACATGGGGGCATCCAGTTTGAAAAATACCCGGTAGCCTTCCGGGGGTCCCCTCTTGCTGGCTGTGTCATTTACGGCTGGAAATCATATTTGTGAATAAATGTTTTGCAGTTTGAATAATGAAAACTGATGAAAGCTTTTAAATGACATTTTAGTTACAATTGCAAGTGACAAATACTTGTCTTATGATTTTAGTGACCCCCGAAATTTTGCTACTTAGGCTTTCAGGTTCTCAAAAAAGGTAATTGAAGGGGTCTCGGAGTCCCTGAGTCCTCCCGTATTTTGCACACTGGGTGCATCCCTACCTATTACGGGACATCCGCATTAATTAGAAAGCCTAACTGCCAGCTACCCATTGCTAAATTCAGTAGTATATTCAACAATGACAGGTGTAAATGTAATGTAATACATATATGTAAACAGCTGCTTAGTGACTATTCTCATTTTCACTCCATTTCTGAAATTCTGTAACAATGCTAGTGTTGCTGAATGACATAACACATTTTTTATTTTCTGGATTTGCTTGTCAGATCATACTCACATATCCAAAGTTCTGTGCTCCTCTTGGGACTCCGGCTATCAGCTCTGGGAAACATACAAAGAAAGAAAGAATTAGACTAGTGTATGTGTGTGTGTGTGTGTGTGTGTGTGTGTGTGTGTGTGTGTGTGTGTGTGTGTGTGTGTGTGTGTGTGTGTGTGTGTGTGTGTGTGTGTGTGTGTGTGTGTGTGTGTGTGTGTGTGTGTGAGAAATACTTACAGAGAAAGAGGTTTGTCTCACAGGCCTGAACCCTTAAATCCCCTACCCAGCCCACCCTGTCAGAAGGCCTGAGTGTTGCTGAGAACACACTGAGTGATTGGGTGATCTGTGCTTGTGTATTGATTGATGAGTGTGGTGCAGTGGACTTCTAGGGACGATCTGAGGGACCCACACAGAGAGAGAAGACAGGGTTCCCTCTTCCTGCCTTCCAGCTCTACCCCAAAAGGTTCAACCACCAGCCTATAAACTACGACTTCCCAGCTCCATCCTCACTCAGAACTCCCAGTAATGACCAGTTCTCCAGTCAGAAGAGGGTTTGGGGAACAAGCCCACAACAAGCTTGGTACCACAACATAACACATCAACAGGCATGTGTAACCTCTTAAAGCTCACTTTAAGATTCCCTGACATGTGTTACGCCAGAGGGGGTTCAGGGCCTTTGCAGGGTTGGTATGGGGGTATGTAAACGCCAGGCTGTCCCGCAAAGATCCCACTAAACGGTGATTAGCAAAGAGTCTCTGATAGACCGGAAATCATGAATGGGACGCTGAAGTGGCATTGGGGGAGGAGGGTCTCATGCGTGTGACAGAGCTACAGAAGAGTGAGTATGTGGTGACAGTGTTTGAAGAGAAGGCAATAAAAAATGGTTTAAATGGCTTAAAAAACTGATGTAGCATGACTGTGGTCAGATTTTATTTCTCTATATTTTCTTTAATAAAAGAGCTGAGCTTTGTTTTAAAATGACTTCTGTGTTTCATTTGTAGCGCTGACCGATGGCATGGGAATGAACGTCAGCAGCACCTGAAGCTCGCATAGAGATGTGAATCAAAATGCCAGAGTGTCACCAGAGTGTTTATATGAGTGGATCTAAGAAAAATAAAACGATTTGTACATTTCTAGTAATCATAACTGACTTTTTTTTGGCCTTCAACAAAGATGAACTCACTAGTACTTTTCCCCACCTGCACGTCTTTAATAAAACGATGCTGTGCGTGCGTGCCTGCCTGTCCTTTCACCTAATATTTCAAGTCCAGAAAAGATTGCCGACTCACTCTAGACCTGAAGAGGTCTGCAGAGTCTGCCAATAATCATTCTAATCAGTCACAATGGGGGAGAGGAAATCCCTTTATCAGCAGTTCCCGAAGTCCTGTCCCCTCAGGGTCGCGACCCAGACATACAGAGACGGTTCTCATTACTGCCTCTGAGTTCAAACCAAGACACTGTCACCCAGCTGTCCACTCCCTATCGCTCACCCTATAACACACAGTGGGCCTGGCATCCAGCCGGATAGACCATAAAAAGAGTGTTGAGCTTTGCACCGTTTCAGACGGTGTTGCAGGCCGGCTACTGAAGTTGTAAGTGAGGGATTTCTCTATTGC
This sequence comes from Anoplopoma fimbria, assembly GCF_027596085.1. Classification (NCBI taxonomy): domain Eukaryota; kingdom Metazoa; phylum Chordata; class Actinopteri; order Perciformes; family Anoplopomatidae; genus Anoplopoma; species Anoplopoma fimbria. The sequence continues at coordinate 428,394 of NC_072468.1, read as the reverse complement.
AGCATGTGGTTAGCTGTAAAGAATTGTTGGCTTTCTCACCTTGTTCAGAGTCTCCTGTAAACTCCCCCACCGCCACAGAGTAACCTAGAGAGAAAATGGTTGCACATGATGACATGTGGGCAAAATTAACTCTCTACGCAATGCTCTGTTTAAACTTTATGTGATATGTTTAATATAGTGTATAATTACTGTTTCGATCAAAATGGTTTTCACTTTGTGTGTGTTTGTTTTGTAAACGCGTGTTACCAAGGTAGCTGTCGTCGTGTGTGTCTTCGGCAGCTCGAGTGTGTTTCTCTCCTGGAACCCGTCTCAGCACTGCCTTCAAAGAGTAGCCGTTCAGTATCTCAGCTATCCCCGCTGTCATTACCTGACCTGCACACACACAGACATACGAACCACACACAGATAAATAGAAGACAAACCCTAAGGGTGAGAGAGTCACATCGCTCTATAGCCAGTGGTTTCAGCTCAGACTTCTGCCCTCTGCTTTAGAAACCTGCTGAAGCTGACCCATCTGCTCTCCATGAAAGGTGCACAGAGCTAACGACATATGGAAGTCTTCCCTGAGGAAAGCTCAAACACATCATTGGCAGAGGAATAGCTTGAAAAATACTCTCAAGTTATATATATAAAAAAAAAGAGTCAAGAAAACGCCTATCCGCTCTGCAGCGATGGATTTTAAATTATAGGTGAGCACGCACAAACAACACTCTTCCTCTGCTGTTGAACAAGAGGTCAAGCAAACAAATGATTTTATCTACAACCGCCTTCAACCTTCCATAAATCCTCCTTAATGTGTGTGTGTGTAAGTACTGACGGGGAGGAAAATGTGCCCTCTTAACCCTCCCTCCACTCCTTTTCCAACCCCCCTCCCTCTTCCTTTCTCTCAAACTGCGCTACGAGTTTCTCTCCCAGAATAACATATCACTATATCAGCTCATTATTAAACCTCTGTCTGATTGATGAGACTCCGTTTTACAAACTGTTAACACAGATGCATTAGTCACTTCAGCTAATTTGAAGTGTCCTTTACACCCAGAGATATCAAGATTGTATACATTTTTTTGTGAAGACTCAGGCTGAAGGCTGAAGATAATCGTTGTATATTAGAAACTATAAAATCCAGGCTGAGTGCTTTTTTAAACATTCAGAGGAAGTGTTTTAACTGGAGGCAGCCAGCCTTGCCACGCTGAGGGCACAGAGAGGGAGCATCCATTAGGCTGTCTGTGATGTCTGTCTGCTGGAGCATTTATTATTTAACCATATGTAACAACGGCAGTAATGCCAAACAACAACCCGAAATTATAAAAAAAACTGTAGCACTTTTCTCTTTTTGTCTTTCTCGCTTTTGCTGCCATCTTGCTCCATCCTTCTTTTCCCAAAAAACAAAGTGCTGTGAAGTGACACATAGGGGTGACAAAAAAAGGAAAGAGACATTTCTTTGTGCAACTGATCACTAACTGTCTCCTTGCTCCTTACAAACAGCTGCTTGAACTAGATTTACTAAACTAAACTAAACCCAGATAACACACACACTCTCATGCACCTGGAGCTGGGGGAGTAGCGCTACACTTCAACAGCTGAACTCTGACACGATGTAGCTGTGTCTCTACCTATTAAGACACTTCATCCCTCTGCTTTGACTAGCCCGGCATATCAAGCGAGCTAGCTGACCTCAGCACTGCTTTTATCGAGCGGAAGATCCATCTTTGTTCCTGTTTCTCTGCGTCTGACCTACTCCCTTACTTCTCATCTTTCTCCCCCCTACGCTGCAACATGTTTCTATCATCTCCTTAACAATCTTCCATCGCTCCTGCTGTCCTCCCTGCTCTCTTTCTCTATCACTCTCTAAATTCACCCCACCTTTTCTTCTGTCATTCTCAACCTGTCTGCCCTTGAGCCTCTTCCTCTCATTGAAGCTTTTTCAAGCCCCTCTGTGCTTTATCACGGGGAAGAGGGGCAGTTCCTCCACACTCCATTACCCCCCGATCAGCTCATTACAGAGCCCAAACACCCATTTCCTGTTACACTGTTACATACAGAGAGCGGCATGAAGTAAAGGAGCAAGCAAGGGAGGGAAAAAGTTAAGTAAAGCGGCATTGAAAGAGAAAGAGACACATTTCTTCCCACCTTCTCCTATGTAAGAATCCTGAAATTAAATTGCAGATTTGGCAAGTGTGTCCACTTCATGCGTGTGTATGTGGGCTGTCCAACTGACTTACTGTTAAACTCCTCTCAATTCTCTTGGAATATGAAATCATTGCAAAAGAGACACTAAATACAGGCTTACATACTGCTGCTGTTACCTTGCCAGTAAAAGCTTCCAGGTCCTCCTACCACCAGCATTCCTTCCTGGAATAAATAAAATTAGTTAGGGTTAGTCATGTGACAGATGTTTGTTTGAGACTACAAGGGTATATAACGTCTGTAGCTGTGTGTGTGTGTGTGTGTGTGTGTGTGTGTGTGTGTGTGTGTGTGTGTGTGTGTGTGTGTGTGTGTGTGTGTGTGTGTGTGTATGCGCACATAAGAATCCTGCTGTCATTCCTGTCGAAATCCTGTGGAGAATGACAACTTCCTGTACAGGAGGGTAGAGTTGGACTATAAGACGGAGGTCACAGTTCACATTGACTATAGTGTGAAAGAATGTGTATGTGCGTGTGTGTTTGGTCTATTGTGTTCAGAGGCGATGGGTCACATTAGGAGGAGAGGCTCCTCTAGGGACAAACGGGTCTGTAAATCTCAGAGGGGAGTCTTATGGAGCCTCTGCTTGCACTCTGTCAGGAGACAAGACGTGTGCAGGGGATTGTCATGGTGATAATGTACGAGTGTTGCTGCAGGCTTTACCTTGGTGAAATCCACACTGAAACCAGCCTGGCAGAACCCCTGTCCCTCTGGGTCTGGATCATCTGAAAACCACACAAACACACACACAAACATGGTTTCAAACACTTTAAAAACATCTTACTTGTTAGAAAGAAACACTTTATCGAACAAAGCACTCAACTACAGTTTACATAACAATGTGGAACCACTGAGATGTGTTTCTGTTTAAATTACTGCATTAAACTGTGCACTAACAAAAGGAACTTATGTGCACATGATCAAATGTTCTCCATTTCAGAGGCCCCCTGAGGTGAAGACTAATAATGCTTAACGACAACGTGCACATATAAACAAAAAGTGAGTTATTGTAATTAATAGATTCATGTAAAGATGAAGCAAGAAAAGCTGTTGGAGGCAGAAAAATTGTACTTAGACAGATAATAAAAGTACTTCCTCTGTGGCGTTATTCCCCCCTTGAGAACAGTTGAGTTTACAATGTGATTATTGTAGTCTTGATTAGTTAGAACTGAAATAAACAACATTAAACGACCTTCAAGCACTGGAGGGAGTGTAACTATGAAACTGTGTGTACGGGATAAGCAAGTGTGAACAGTGAGCTATTTTATGCAGAGCAGATGATGGAGAGGATGATAAGGGCTGTGTTTGATCTGCTGTTTACGATGTGCCACCTGATAGCCTCCATTTCTCCTTATCATACTCTGCTTTTATTTGGCCGTGTTCTGAGATATCTACCTCTGAGATTTCTGCTGCCATGCAAATACAATAGACGTAAGTGTAAGTTTGTTCGAAAACCATTTTAAAATGTCATCAAACATGCTATCAACCGTTGAGATTGGGACTATTTCTTCAGTAGATTGTAAATCCAATGACAATTGTTAACAGTGAAGTCTGTGGATTATCCTGAGAAACAGGCACATTGTTACAGGAAATGTATGCCGTAAAAATTATTTAAATATATACTCAAATGCCAAAAACAAAATTTAATTCAACTCAATTCTAGTGGGGTTGAGGCAGGAATCTCAGAGAGAGATATCAAAACCTGGATAAATAAAGCTATGGCTACATACTACCAGAGGGAAGTGAGAATGTTTTGTGTGTGATTTGGGTGAACGGACCCTTTAAACTTGAGGCCTAGGTATTATGTTTTATAGGCTGACATGAAAAGTCAGTGTGTACCATATTTAAACGTTTTGCCATATTATGAAATATGTGACTGACGCAAGATACATTATATTAGGCCATGGTCAGTTAAAGCCACGTCCTAAAATTCTGAATGCTATGGTTCATTTGTTTTCATGCTGACCGAAGAGAGAGAAAGAGAAAAAAGAATGGAAGTGAAATGGAGAGCAGTCAAATGGTGATGGAGACAGTTGGCAATCGGCTGCAGAGTGACTCACTTGTCCTGCAAGGTGAGTACTCTGCGTAGGCGCTGAAATTCTGGACGGCCACATAGCAGGTCCCCACGGGGTCCTTCTCCCCACTCAGCTTCACTGTCCGCCAGTGGTAGAGAGGAGCACATGCCTGCACAACAAATGCAATTCAGATTCCAGTTTAAATAAATAATATATCAGATATTAATTCACGTCATGTCCACTCACCACCACTTTTCCTTTGTGGGTCCTGACGGATGCTCCAAACCACTGGTGCGACTTAAACTCCAAAGGCTCTCTGGTGCCGTTTACTTTTATCATTCTGTTATCTGGAGAGAGACGGAGACAGAGGGGAAGTGGAAAAGACATAAAAAAAAGAGAATGAAAGAGACATTTCATAATAACACCAGTAAAAGCTGATATTGACTGTGGTAATGTGGATCCAGGCCTGTAGCTCTGCCTTTGTGAGTGGAAAGCATTTGTCCTTGATAAGCGAGAACAAACAGCATCAGTCTTATACGAGCCTGTAACCAACATCAAAACACCATTTCCCCCCAGAAACAGACATTTGTCAGGATGCTGGGGGCTATCTTCTGTCAAAGTGTTTCTTATAAAGTATAACACTTAAGACTCTATGGGCCTACACAAACAAACACACACACACACACACACACACAAGGTTGCACGTGGGCATTATGAGTATTTCCCAGCCGCCTCATATTAAGTGTTAGATTTGGTGTGAGTGCATGTGTGTCTTTGCTCTGTTGTAGATATTTTCCAGCGTTGTTAAAGACCAGCTGGGTCTCTTTAGAGCTGTGCAGACCCCTCCACATTAAACACCTTTCTTTTAGCACATGCACACATACTTAAATTGGCACACATTACATTACATTACAGTCAGACGCTTTTATCCAAAGCGACTTACAATCAGTAGTATATTACATATCATTCACCCATTGATGACAGGCTACCATCAAGGTGCCACTATCAGACTCTAACTAACATTCATGCAACATCCAGTCCACACCGATGGCAAGCCTTCGGGAGCAACTTGGGGTTAAGTGTCTTGCCCAAGGACACCGGACACCGGACAGGACTGCCGAAGCCGGGTATCGAACCGCCGATCCTCTGATTGGAGAACTACCTTGCTCTCCACTACGCCACAGCCTCCCACACATGTACCGGCAGACAATAAATGCATAACAGCAGGTGTACAGTGGATTGTTTTCAGAGTTTATTTGATTTGAAATGTATTTCTAGATGTATGTCTTGTCACCATCAACATCATCATTTACAGGACATATACAGGTACTACCTTCGTCTTTTATATAAATGATTCCAATATCTTAAGAAAAAACACTACTATATTGAATAAGAAAGTGCATTATTCTCATCATATCATTGAGCTAAAGTGTAAAGAAACAGGGTCATGAAATATTTTTTTATTCTAGGAGAGGTTGTGAATCTCTCAGATTTATGAAATATTGCTACATTAAGTTTCTCTGAAGAAAAAAAATGATTCTGTATATTTCTCTAAATAATTATTTGAAAGTGTCCTTTCTGGTAGATTGAAAAGCAATTGATCAACAAAAAGAACCCAGAAACCAGGTGACTTTACTCTAATCATGGACATGCAATCACTATCACCATATCAACCCCTCACCCCCCCGCTGCACCAGCTTTACTTGACACATCTGCATAACGTCACTGAAGCCATACGAGCTCACACAGGTACACACATACTCAGCTACATGGGAGGCAGATGTACGGATATTTACCAGTACAGTGCACACAGATTTTAACCATAGAGGCTGATATTTTTTAACAGTGTGCATGAGTGTATATGTCTCCTAGTCTGGCTTATACCTGTAATGAAGGCTCTGCTGTAACTCTAGAAATATGTACCGTAGCCGCTGTCATCAATCATCCACCAATTCTAGTGTACAGATACACACATGCACATGAATACGCACACATTTGTTCCTCTGTGTTTATTCTTATATCCCCCAGACCTGAAATTTTCCCCGAAACACTTCACACTAAAACTAACCCCTTTGGGGAAAATAATACATAATTAACTTTAGGGAAAGACAAGAAAATGATCCTCACTTTGGAAGTTTACCCTCATCTGCACGGAGCCTTTCTTTAGTTCAGGCAGAACAATGATGTCATGCACAATCAGTTGATCGGTTTCTTTCATACTTCAGCTACTCATTTACATATCAGCTGATGCTGATACATTGGCAAGCAGCTGACAACCAAAACATCAAATCATATTCATACGTGTGCACACAGCAGTGTGTATAACATGACAGGCATCTGTTGGAATCCTTATGCCCGTATCACTTGCTGCTGCTGCTCCATCCACAGCTCAAATGACCTAACTTTAACTTGAGCTTTTGATAATGTTAACACTGCTACAATCTAATGTTCCTGTATGCTTACAACTTTCTCAAAATCCTGTCGGATAAATTATTTCTCCTGACAATATACTTGTTGCAGCTTGAACCACTTCCATCCAATTTAAATGTGGAACAAACGGTCAGCTCCTTCTACATCTCTCTTTTTGTGGTCCTCACAAAGATGATAGAAAAAAAAGCAGAAACACAAAGAGAGAGGGGGATAGACTGATGGAGAGCGAGAGAGAGACAAGGGGTGGAGAGAGGAGACAGGGATACATTTTTGAAATCTAATAAAAAGCAGACCTCACCCAGTCCCCCTTTCCTCTGAAGGGGAACTAAATTCCCATGTGCATACAGTTTACCCCCCTCCCCTCTGTCTCTCGTTTTCTCACTTGTTCTCCCTCTCTACCTCGTGCACACACACTTACTACTCAGATGGAAGAGCATGCATCAGAGACATTAAACGCACAAACACAGGCTGATTGGACAGTTCATCTTGATGATAATATATCGAAAACCATAATCAACCTGATGAAGGCTTGTACCAGCAAACCCGCCAGGCACCTTTTCAGTTAGAAGAAGCTGATGAGACCCATATGTCTTATCTGTTTTTTATGCATCAGCACATGTGCCAACTCATATCCACACACGTACACACGGGTTACACAACTGGTTCCAAATGGATGGAGTAACATCTGGGGCCAGCTATGACTTAAACAATGCAGATCCTTTACCAGGGGATGCTATGGAACATGTTTAAACCCAGTGGGGCCCCCAGGAGGTCTTTCATGAATTTATTTTGATCTGTGACATTAAAAATAAGTTTTCAGGTTACTCACTAGAATTATCAAAAGGTATCTGTCTGCAGCTGTCGGGCAGTCCGGGCCAGGGGCAGTAGTACACAGAACCAGCCTCCACAATGCCGGGCTGAGAGGTGTTCGCCTTGGGAGCCCCAACCAATACACTGATCCTGAAAAGAAAAACCAAGGTACATGGAGGAAAGTGTACAATGCATTATGCAAACCTGTGCAGTCACTGCACTTTCTTCATTCATATTTTATTTTCTGTTCATAACTCTGGTTTAAACCTGAATGACTCCTTCTGTCCCATTACAGGATCTTATATCTGTCCTCCTATACTGTAAAGCACATCTCAGCAGGATGCACTACATGTACAGGTACAGTTAGAGTCTGCAGGACTCTGATGGAAAGCTTCACTCACGTGTTGCTGTCGGGGGAAGCCTGGTAGAAGTCCACAGAGTAGCCGAAATAACTCCCCTCGGGTCCTCTGTACACCGTGGGATGTTCTGCGTAAAGGTTAAAACTTAAAACTCCATTCAGAACCGACAGCAGCCCGAGAATGAACATCCCAGCGGAGGACGCACAGTCCAATACGAGCTCCATCCCAGAACAGAAGAACAGCCAGTTGCGCACTAAAGAAAGAACACTAGAGAAAAGAGAGAGAGAGAGAGAGAGAGAGAGAGAGAGAGAGAGAGAGAGAGAGAGAGAGAGAGAGAGAGAGAGAGAGAGAGAGAGAGACAGAGAGAGAGAGAGAGAGACAGAGAGACTGATAGTTTCCTAGGCAGGTGAGCTAGGTTTGTCCCGGGTTAAGTCACTGGATCACTGCGCTCCCCAAAGCTGCCTCCTGACACCCTGAAACCAGCAGGTCTGTCTGGACTCTACAAGAAACCCCGCCCACACACACACTCACACACACACACACACACACACACACACACACACACACACACACACACACACACACACACTCACTCACACACACACACACACACTCACACACACACACACACACACACACACACACACACACACACACACACACACACACACACACACACACACACACACACACACACACACACACACACACACACACACACACACACACACACACACACACACACACACAGACCACATCTGAGACAGGCACGTCACAACTCCTTTTATGGCACAGGCACATCATCCATCCTGTTCTTTAACAGCTTATTCTACTGAGAGCTTCAACCTTAAACAATCATTAATATAAAAAACATGATATTTACAGCCCCCCCATCTAATCAGTCCAGGACACAATACGCACATTTTGTAGTTCCAATATATACTTTTTATTTGCTGCTTTTTCAACCATACCTGCATTTGATAATAATCTCTTGTGATTATTCATCATTATGTCTGTTTACAGGAGAAAGCTCCTGATCCGTGCAAGTTTAGGCACTTTTGGCCCGCTGAGCATTCCACTCCTCACCAGGCGGTTTAAACCTCAGAGGTAACAGTTCACAGAAGGGACCCGACCAGCTCTGTGGTTTATACTCAGCTCAGCACTCTTCTGAACATTTGTCTTATCAAAAACTCTGCGTGTGCATATGGAAGAGAGGAGAATGTCGCACCCACTTCCACTTTAAACTCCCCAATCTGCTGTGTATCAGATTGGGGAGTTTGTTTTAAACCAATGGGCACATTAGAGATGAATTCAACTCACTTTTAGACTGCAGTGGAGCAGCACCCCGTCAGTATGGTGTGCTTTCTGTCAGAGAGTTGATAAGAAGCAGGTGAGAAGATGAGGTACAGAGTGAGTGAGAAGACCTCGACCTGCCAGATGGAGAGGTTTCTCACCTCTACACCCTCTACCTGCCCCGCTCTCCTCCTTCAAAACTTTTCCTTCCATCCATCCAGCAATTCATCATTCTGTCAGTGCCTTCCAGTAACCCCGTCTACTTCCTTCGTTTCGATTAAAGGTTCACATTGTCATATCTACCTGATCCTTTTTGTGCAACAGTGAAGTGTGCGTCTGTGAGAGAGAGAGAGGAGAGTAAGGCCGAGTGTCTGTTCTTTCTCAACTGTGTCCATATAAATCCATGAAGAGAGAGGGAAAGAACATGAGCACATAGGAGAAAAAAGACACAAAAGAAAAAGATGGTGATGATGATGATTGAGTGAGGAGGCAGCAGACAAACTCCTCTTCCTTTGCCCCATTTGGCCTTAGTTTGGCTGAGGATGCCAGGTAACAATGTTTTAATGCAGCTCAGTTTCATCTGTAATCATTTTCTCTTACATTCAATACAATTCACACAGATATCCCATTTCCAGGAATAGGAACATTTACACACATACTGTTCAGGTTAAGTCCTGTGAGCCTGCCAATGTGTTCTGACCACAGATTTACTACAGGTCCTTCTAGATTGATTTTTGCACCTGCACAGTAGTGCTTTATATTCTACACACTGTGCCCACGTCTCTATTTACAAACTGAGACTGTTAAGCAGACGGTTGTGTCAGATTAAGCCCACATCCTTTCTGCATTAGACAAATCCATTAGACACACACACCCAGCCTTTATTACAACAGTCCTGTGAATAGATGCATACTGGAGCCAGGATATCTGCAGATACACAAACGCATTAAACACTGAGTTTAAAACTCCTGGGCAAGAACAAAGTATTTGAATGGTTTAAAGTGCTGTTTCTATGACACTTGTCTTAAAAGGCAAAACTGAAAAGCACACATTTAGGATGCCCTATAAAAAGGCCAATGTTTCATCTTTTGGGGAATTTTGATGATGAGCAAACAGAAACATGCAGTTTTCTGTCTTAGGAGGAATATTCTTTGCTTACATAGAGGCCCTTAAATCCCCATCAGTGTCTTGGAGATTTAGTAAATTACTGATTTAGAGTCTCTGGGGACATGGAACATGAGATTTTGTGTAATTTAGTGTTGAGTGAACCAGAAAGACTTTGGACATCCTAAACCTGAGGTTGTCCTATGTCAATGTCAGGATATTTATGAGAAAAAGACAGACAGAGGAGAACGTATATGATTTAGAGCTACCAAACCACACAGCATTTGAACAAAAAAAAGTGTTTATTCCAGAACCTTTGAGTGTGACAATAAATACATGAACACTTGGCCAACATCTTAGTGTGGTGCACGAACACACACACAGAGCACCTAAACCAACTGCATCTTAGCTAAAACAATGAAGAATCCTTCTGTTCTATGCGTCTGGGTTGGTCCCTTTTCCGCTGTAAACGCTTATCTGTGAGTGTGATGGTGTGTATGTGTTCTCAAATGTGGAAGGCTTTGGTAGGTTTTCCCTCAAACAGTCCTATAGCTGGATTAACAGTAGTGTTTTACAGTCGACTGGCTGTACATGTGGTTCAGTGTGTGTTTTGGTGACACACTCAACTTGCAGAACCGAACCAGTTTGCTCTCCAAACATTTTCTTGCTGTCTACTGCTTAACTGTAGCAGAGGAGTCCGGAAAGAGCAGAGCTGAAAAAATAAACACTCATCCTTTTTTCCCCCTCTTTTAAATAATTACATCATCAACATCCTGTGTGTCAAATATAAGCCATGGTGAACAGACAATAGCATGAACTGTAAAGGTGTGTTTGAATTTCTGTGGAATGTGTGAGTGGAAAAATGGATCTCAGACAAGTATGTTAAAGTCCATGAATGTATTAGTCTCAGTCTCTTGTGGGACTTGTGTTTTTCCTCATTCTCATTCATCTGTATTGTAAATGTGTATGTGTGTTGGTTGAAACCTGCTGACCTCTCAGGGTCAGTGTGCAGAGGGGAGGTCGGAGAGGGGTGTGTGTGTGTGTGTGTGTGTGTGTGTGGGTGTGTGTGGGGGCAGTGGTGGTCCGTCCATGTACACAGACACACACAGACTGTGTCAGTGCTAGTTCAGTGACGGGGAGCGGTCGGTGGTCCACAGGAGCTCGATGTAGGGCCACCTGGTCTGTAGGCAGCGCTTCACCGGAGTGTCGTCGGTCCGAACCATGGGGTCCTCAAAACCCAGCACCAAAGCCGTCCCTTCCACATATTCCACCTGAGCATGGGCACAAACAAGTCAATACACAGTTAACTTAACACACAAATTAAAACACTGTCTGCCATATCAGGGGCACACACACACACACACACACACACACACACACACACACACACACACACACACACACACACACACACACACACACACACACACACACACACACACACACACACACACACACACACACACACACACACACACACACACACACACACACACACACACACACACACACACACACACACACACACACACACACACACACAGAGAGAGAGAGAAGGGGACTGCTGTCAGCTGGTCTGTTATTCCCATCTGGAGCTATGTGAATGGAATTGCCATCACTAACCTTATAGGCGTCAGCCGGCATGTGCATATACGTGTGTGTGTGTGTACGTGTGTGTGTGTGTGTGTGTGTGTTTTTGTGTGTAGGCACACATCTGGTGCCATTCCTACATTTTTCAGGTAGCTGTATGGAAAGATTCTGCTTTACAGACTAGACAAAGCTGACAGATGAAGAAAGTGATATTCCTGAGTACCTTTTTTTTGCCCAGCCACCAACTGCATCCTCTGACAATCATCCATCAAACTAAGCCTTCTTAATAGGCCTATGTTTGAACATTTATCACAGCCAGGCTGCTGACAGCGGCCTCCGTGATGAAATGACTTGGAGAAATAAGAGGCTAAGCCAGGGTTTTTGGTTGGATGGACAGGCTATTAGGCTTACGATAGCTACTGTTTATTTTGGAGTGGCCGGCCGCCTCCAACTGTGTGTGCGTGCATGAATCGTGACAGGAACGGAGGAAGAGCAATAGGCAGAGAGATAGAGGGAATATGAAAAGGAATCACCATCAGTTGCTGTGACAAACTTGAAAAGGGAAATAGTATCTTACCCTCTCGTTGTGGTTTGACTGTTTCAGCCCATTGTAGTGGTAGACGGGGAATGAGTCTGGGATTCCTGAATCCTGAAACACAGGCGGGAAGCGGAGTTAAACAAATGCAATGTTGTTAGAGAGTCTCTGTTCTCACAGAGATGGAGGTAAAGAGCCACAGAAGCAGAACATTTTTGAACCGAAAAGCAAAACCAACACATCTCTGCATGCAACCAAAGCTTACTGTTAAATCCCACATGTTCAATTTAAACATGTGAATGTGTGTATTTGGGCATTGAAGCAAAGCCCATCTCCAATTACCAGACAACATCCAATGCTACAAAAACGTCCCAACAATGACATTGAGCCATAACACTTCCAATGACTTTGGCCAAAAGATGAAGAATGCTAATAGTGTGTGTTGTGTCAGTGTGTCCAGCTTCTCTAGTTTAAATGCCTTTATATGAAACCCTAACCCTCACCCCAATCCCACGTGTGTCTGAGTGTGTGTGTCCAGTTGGCTAATGGTAGTATAATTTCTTTGCGGCTTGGGGCCGTTCCTCTGGTGAGTCCCTAAAGCCCTGATCACTTTAACACAGTTCCCCTCTATCTCTCCCGTCTGCCTCTCTCGCTCTGCCTCATAAAAGCAGTCTTACAGCTCTTTCTAAGCTTCTAGAAAGAGCAAGTAACGCCATGTGATGGTGAACACACTCGCATACATTTCACATGAGACACCACAGGAATGTTTTGCGCATTAAAAAACCTTTGATTTTGTTAAACAGCACTTCACATGTGCTTGGGGAAAAAGACATTAGTGTCATGGATATGTGTTTGTACGACTCTTAGTCCATGTTTTTTAACTGTGACCGGTGGAAGGTATTCGTCGTACTGTTTGTGTGTATCTTTGAGGTAGAAGTGCACCTTTACGCGCACACACACACCTGATCAGGGAAAAACTCCAACAGGAACGGGCCAAGAAGAATAATGCCCAAACTCTCTGGATCCAGTTTACTCTTCACCAGACTGACACTGAGAAGGCACAGAGATAGAAAGAGAGATGTAGGGAAGGAAGTATGTAAAAAGTGAGTAAAGAAACAAATCCAGATTAGAAAACATGCAGGTCAAAAAAGAGGGGGGTTGGAAGGAGCGATTAGATGAGTACAAAATAACATTCTGCAATGTTTTGAGTATGAAGTCAAAGCCAGGTCAAATTTACGATCACCTCATCACTCAACGTGGATTTATGATGCGTGTTTTGGTGCATGTGTGCATGTTACATTAATATAATGGTGCAACTAAGTATACCTCCTTCCAGACATTCCTTCGTGTTGGATCAGTGTTATTTCACTGTGATAAAAAAATCTGGTCAGATTGCCCTTTTAAGGCTGCGAGGAGAGAAGTAAGGGTTATACCAAGACCCAGAGGGAAGGCAACCATGGTTTCTTCATCTATAAATATTACAGGTAGCTATCGCAGCAGGACAGCATACAGAGAAAAAGAGAAAAAATAGCATCTCCTTAGGAATCAATAATATATATTACATTTTTATGGTGGTTGTGTTAATGGATATCATGGGAGTTAACGGTTTGTGGTGGGCTTGAACGGTATCCACTGCATGACTGTCAGTGCGTGGGTATATATATATACATACATACATACATACATACATACATACATACATACATACATACATACATACATACATACATACATACATACATACATACTTTTATCATAATTTATTGCTAGAATATAATATGTGGTATTTTTTTGCTTGAATTGAACTGAACGAGGCATTTCATTTGTTAATCTAGCTTCATTTAATGACATTCGATTATTTAAAAGTTCCCTTAAATAGTCTGAAACTGTCTGAAAATGCAGAGAACACCTCAGGGCAGTAAGTTACACTTTTTAAATCATATATCAACGCTTAATAACATAATACACAAGTTATGTCTACACATGTTTCCATACTTGTGTTTTTTTGGCTCTTGAGTATAAATAACTATCCTAAACACTAAAAAGCAAATGCTCAAGAGACTATAATTCCTTTGAACTGTATCCTGAGAACACAGAGTTGGTTTACCACAAATGATATCAGCTGATGTACTCATCTTCCATGAGTGATGAAAGACCTCAATTTATTACATCTAGACACTCCTATTAGCCGAAGCACTAAAGATGCTACTTTTTCACATGGTGGGATGTCCGCAGTAACTCTTGTTGTGCGGTAAGGAGACTCTCCTGTTTGCACTGGGAGTTTCCCTCCAGTTTGCTGTGTTGTGTTGTGTTGTGATGTATCGCCCATCTGGGGGTCTGCAGAGCAAATCAGTGGTCCAGTTACTTGGCCAAGGCCCACGGCTGCAACGTTAGGGCTTACTGTTTCTCAGAAGAGAACGTGCTTCTGTTTGAAGCGGCACTTTAAAGCATTTCCTCCCTCTCACAGTCTTTCTTCCTGCTGTTAATGATCTCTCTCTAAGCCTCTTTTTCTGACTCTTTCTGCGCTTTTATAGTGGGCTCTCTCTGGTCTTACTTTATAGAAGCCTGGTAGTGAAACATGAGCACAGGGCTGCTGACCTGGCCTGGCCATGACTTAGGAGTTAGAACTTTAGAAGCTCTACAGGTGCCACACACACACCCACACACACACACAAAGCCTTGAACACACAAGCACTTACTATTCGGGCTCGGAGACAAGGTCAAGGGCTTTCATCACGTCCTCCAGCAGAGATTCTGGGATGAAGCCATTATCTGGAGAGAGAGGGAGGGCGAGACACATAAAGCGAGACTGATGCACTGGTTGACCCTGGACAGAACATAAAATACAGGCTTCAGCTGAAAACCAGGGGAAGCCTTCACCTACACATATGGCACAAGCACTATTTACATCACTGGCCCTGGGGAATGAACTCATCTGACACAACTAAAAGAGAAAAAAGAAAAATCCCACATACACACACACACCTTGTCCTTTCTAGCTGACCTACATTCCATGGCCATGATGATTGCTTTACCTGAGAGGAGAAGCTCTAAACACTAACATGTGTTTTTCCCTGAAAGAGTACGTGTGTGTGTGTGTGTGTGTGTGTGTGTGTGTGTGTGTGTGTGTGTGTGTGTGTGTGTATCCGCATGTGAGCCCCTGTGTTCTGTTGTTTAGATACATACAAAAAACCCTAGTGTGTTGTGAAGATGATTAACTGCGGCCCGCTCTGCTTGTCCGCTCTCAAGCAACTCAATCTCGCCTTTTCGATGCCAGATGTCATTCTCTCAGAGCGACAATTGACAGTCTGACAGTGAGCAGAGTGAGCACAGACACCCCGCAGAGGAACAATGACAAACAACATATATTAAAGAACATCCTGAGACAGTGGGTTGATGAGTGTGTACGTCTGGTGAGTCAGTGTAGTGCGTGTGAATGCATCTGGCGCCCCTTTTCCACAACACAGGGAGCTCTGCTGACACACATGTGACACAGACAGATTAATGGGCTTTTTACACAGCACTCAACTGTGCTGCTGGCTACAGCATGTGTGTATACATTGCGGTGTGTGAATATGTTTGTATCATGTACAGTGCATCCTCCTTGCATGTGTGTATACATGTATATTTATGTTCCCCTGGATGCACCTACTGCAGTCCATGCATGCGTTTGTGTGTGCCTTTGCACAAGTGTGTGTGGGAGAAGAACCATATGGCTTACAGAATGTCCTAGCAGATGATAGCAGAAGTGGATTTTGAGAATGTGCAAAGCTGTATTATGTGTAACAGGAAAGGACAGATGGAGAACAAAGAAAAGAAAAAATGATACAGACAGTTGGGTTTACTTATTTGTTTTCAGCTGGTAGGATTAATCTAATTGTAACATCCTTTTACACCACAGACAGATCTATACAAATCAACGTTTTGTCCCTACAAGCCTGAAAGTGAATAATGTTTTTATGGAGACAGAAAACAGCACACTTTTACAATGAAAACACATAAATAACAACTGGTGATTTAGTCAGGTCCTCAGCGGAACACTCTTGCAACATAGATAGCTCTAAGTGTGTGATGTTAATGCTCGACATGCTCATGTCTCAAGTGCGACTCCTGACATCTGCATCTCTCCCTCCTCTGAACAACAGAAGAAAAGCATTACGGAACAGCTGTAAATACTAAATGTTTCATTACAATACTCTTTCTTGTGCTCATGAACACTTGAAACATCCAACACTATAATCTTGAGGCGACATAAATGAATGCAGCACACTTCCGACTTTTAGTTAATCTGACAGGACAGTCTGTCTTTTTACTAGTTAGTCTTTAACTTTCTACTGTCATCGTGTCCCTCTCTTTTTCCTTCCCCTCGCCTTTTAGCCCAGTCACCTGGAAGTGACAAGAAAGGCGGTTTAATAAAACGAGGAGGAGAGGGAAAGAGCGGGATGGTTGACTCAGCTGTAAGAGGAGCTGATCTCACCAACCTAAACAACAACAGTGGAGATGAAGGGAGAGAAACAGACCCTCGTTCTGCCTGCAGAAGAAAAATAATGGAGAAACGAGAAACAAGAAAGAAGCGGCGAGGAGGGCAGTGGAGGTTAAAAATGCATCTGCTCAACCAGGAAGAAGGGAAGAGAAATACAACAGGGCCGGGATATTGTTTGCCCAGTGTGTGCTTGCGTGTAGCTGTGCAAGATTGAAAGTTTGGATTAATCAAAGGACATCTGTTTGCCAGAATTTTCATAAAGCTGGCGTAGTAATGAGAATGGTCTATAAAAACAAGTGTGCTGGGAGTGAAGGCAGAGAGAGCAACATAATGATACTGTGTAAAATGCACATGACAAAAAACTGTTGTTTATTACCTTCAGGATCAAATGACTGGAAGACCCTCCTAGCCTGCTCTGATGGAGACTCTGGACCTACCAGGGACATCTCCTACAGGGAGAGACAGAAAGATAGGAATAAATAAATGGGGAGGAGAGGAAAAATCTGATCACATTCTGGAGATTGTGGCCTCATCAGTGCTGAAACTGAACAACAATCTAGATCTACTCACAACTAACAAACGTTGATTGTTTTTGTCAAGGTTTAGCAGCACTAATGTACAACACACTACAGAGAACAGCCAGCGTACAGCAACACCCATAGGAGTAGTGTGTGATGCACTGCTAATGTACATTGTACATGTATGTGTGTGCGTGTGTGACTATGTGTAATCTAAGGGGCCAGTGCACTCACGAGAATCCATTGGGTTATTAACTGATCTGCTGATAAAGTTAGACGGCTTGTTTTCACTAAAAACACACAATCAGGAAATTGAGTCTTACATATACAACCCTTGATTTATGGTTAGCTCCACAGTGTTTGTTTGTTGTTGAAGTTTAGAAATAGCATTGTTGGCAGGGGGGGATTAGACATGGGGGTGTGTATATGCATGAAGAGAAGAGGGTGATGCCCCTTTTGACCAGTCTTTAATGTAGATGCTGATTAGCACTTTATTGTTCTTTCTACACTAAGGGACTCAGCATGCATCAAACAAAATGCTGGTTAGATCATCTAACGGCATATAAACCCACTCAGCTCACATATAAACAACTCTCTGAAACAGAGAATCTGACGACAATCACATTTGGCTTTTTAATCTCTCATACAACTACTTCCGTCCCTTTTCAATTGTGCAACTGAGTGAAACAACATGAATGCCACCCAAGAGAAACTGTTTAAATGTGCATGCTTCATCCAATTTCAAAAGATGAATTGCACTGTAACAATAAAGAAGAGGGATCAGAGAAGCAGTGTGCCAGAAGGAGTGCCTTTAAGTGTGGCCTTTTTGAACAGGCGTAAACATTTTACACCTGTGTGTGTTGGGCACAATGAACACTTAACACAGAGACAGATCTCAAGGGATAGGAACGTCTTCTTATGCCATCTCTTATCTTATATTTGCAAGCATAATGTGATATCTTTAAGCTTACTGTCAGATCTTGCCCAGAGCTTACAATAAATTTAAAAGCTGAATATCCATCACTTTCTGATTATCAACATTGCAAGCAAACGATGATAAGGAATGCAAGGGTCTAGTCGTTCCTTGCAAATATATTATATGATACCATTCAAAGAAGCTTAAGAAAATCAGGAGATAGAAGGGATATTTTTACAAGAGAGGATGAAATGAGATACTTCTCAAAGAGATGGCTTTTCAGCCTTATCTGTCACACACACACATACAACCGCACACACACACTTGTGTAAAGTGTGTTTAGGCGAGAGTCAGAGGGTTCACACTGTTCTTCCTTATGAGTGAGGGAAGGATTGTATTTATGACAACGAAGCGCTGAACAAACACCCAATGTTTTTGGAAAACAACTGAACCCTGCTCATCTCCTTTAGCTGGCCGTTATTAAAGCTTGAGCCTCAGATCCACGCAGGCTGCTAGGGCTTCATGGTCTACTTATTAACGTATTCAGGGCTTACTCAGGGGAAAAAGAGAGGGGGGGGACACATCGAGAAGAGATGACTCCCAGCTGCCGGCTCTTCAGATGCGAAGAAAAACAGGCACAGGCCAGTGAACACACGCTCACACACTGTTCTGTCACACAGAGTATAGCAGGGTCCTGGTGTGTTAACATTACAGGCTCTATAAATCTGACAGTAGATTTGTCATTAGCTAGATATGTCTGTGCATCACTTACAGGGGTGAACAAGGGTCCTTTTTAGTAAAAAAAAAGGTTCTTAGCGGTTGGCTGCATCCCAAAGACGAACATATTAAATGTACGATTCACAGTAAAGCCTGCTTCTTGAAACATGACCGGTTTTGATTAACTGTTGCTGGAACTAAACTTATTACATTTATAAACAGTATATCTGACCTAAAAAACATGTATATCTTCCCAAGGGGATGAGTAGCTGATTAATATTAGGCTGCCATATACAATGTTTCTGATGTAAGTCCAATGTGCCTCGTGAACCAACGCTCGGTTAACACAGTTTATTATCTTCCGGAGCAGGATGGAGACAGCCCGAGTAAATCACCTGGTTATACCACAGCTACAAGATGTCAACACTTTACCGGAAGAAAAACACCCCTAAATGGTTATCTCTAAATAAATAAATAATAATTAAAACATATCATTCTTCCTAACCTTTACACTCTAATGAACACATTGCAAAGACAAAACCTGCGTGAGCATAAGATCATGCACAGACAAACATAATGGCTGCAGAAATTACGTGATTGTGTGTGTGATGACAGGTCTGGCGGCTGTTTTTGATCTATGTTTTATTAGAGGCCTGAGGAAGATGCTGCTGAGCTGGAAAACATATCATGGAGCTAACACACCCCATGGGGAAGGTGTGTGTGTGTGTGTGTGTGTGTGTGTGTGTGTGTGTTGTGTGTGTGTGTGTTTTCTTGTCTCTGAACTTCTATCCTCCCAATCCCACTGTGTGAGCGTATGTGTGAGCGTATGTGTGAGCGTATGTGTGAGCGTATGTGTGAGCGTATGCGTGTCTGTGTAAGAGAGAGAATCTGCAATAATTAGGCCTGTTCCCTGCCGAAGGTTGTTTGCCGTTACTCGAATACAAGCTGGCATCCTGTTCTCTCATTGCGGCCAAATATTCAAACTCAAGCAGATGCATTACAATGACACACACTAACAAAGGACCTGGTATCAAAAAAATGTGTAAGTGTGCACTATGAAATCAAGGAGCACATTCCAATCCCCACAGTCCAACTGTTTTTGCAAAAACCCTTGACCCCCTACAGAGCAACAACAAGCTTCCCTACATAGGAACAAAGCAAGAACACACTCACAACCACACACAGGGACGCAGACACTCCACAACGGACTTAACTACACAAAGTAAAGCAGAATATTTGCTGTGAGCAAAACAAGAATACCTTCATAGACATCAAACATGTGTTCTTAAAGAGCCAATATTTTCAAATGACCCTCAAAATCCTGGAGATCCTGGTTTTCTTATCATCAGAGCAGATTTCTTGCATCACACCCTCCTAGATAGAGAACCAAGCTCTAAACCTTCAACTCTAACCATCTGCACTTCTGTTGCTCTCTTCCCGCTAGACTTAGTGGCTCTCTTGGGTTGACAACTCATCCCCTCTAGGCCTTTCTCTTCTCTTGTTCTTTCTTTTGCCCGATTCTACCCCTTTGTGAATGCTTTTTCCTGTGCTAAGTAGCTACTACACTTTTAGAGTATTTCCTCCCCTACAACCCTTGACTTGTTCTTCCATTCTTGCTTCCCCCCCTTTTTTTCTTTCTTCTTTTTATACTTTATCTCATCTTGCAGGTAGGTACTTCAGGATAGACAGGTAGGCATAGCACTTTACTAGAATTACTCTCCCTTTCCCTCCGGTCCAGCCAAAGAGCTATTGTTTGTGCTGAGAGGCTCTGAGTGGCCATAGAGTGCGTCTGAAGGGATCGGTTTCAAGACAACAAAGCAGAGGTCTCGGACAGTGTCTCCTGCATGTTCCTAGCAGTTAGTGACAGCCTCACTACATGACAGGCTGAGGAGGGAGTGTGTGTGTGTGAGGGCGTGTAATATAGAGAGGATGTGTTAATTTTTTTTCACCTTAAATAGCCCGGTGAAATGTGATTATGAGTTCAGAAAACAATGGCAAAGGAGTGTCTGCAGTATCTACTGTATCCTGTGTTGGGTGTATGTGTTTCAGGTGTGACATACAGTACAAAGTAGTGATTTATGGAGCTGTCTTGGATGAGAAAGACTGTGTCTCATCATAAAAGAAAAGCGTCACCAGAGGATAGTTATATAGCGTAATGATGGGTCCTATAACAGAAAATGACACACATGGGAAAAGGAGGAATAATGCAGCATACACACACTGACACAGACAGCTTTTCATCCGAATACAATGACCCATGGTCTGACCTGTCACAGATTATTAATGACTGTTAATGTACTCCGCTTTGTTACTTGGGGCTTGTGTTTGGCCCGCACCCTCTTATCACACTAACAACAGAAAGTAATCCTCTTTAACAGAAAGCACAAACTTGTTCCAACTACCTTTCAGTACACTTGGGGGACAAGTATAATTCAGTATTATTGTATATAAATTCACTGGCGCCGCATTGTGTATATATGACCATATCATGTTATCATTTTCAAAAAAATGTTGTCCAATTTCATAATTCTGACCAAGCTGTGATTAAAAACTAATCAAATTGGGTAGTATTTTTTAAATATTTTTATATAGTATATTTTGTACATTATGCTATATAATGCTATATCATTATTGGGGGCTCATTATTGACTTTAGGAACACATAGTTTGTGATATAATATTCTTAACTAGCTTTGGCACCTGATCAAATTCCATTGACTGGAGAAGGCTGCAGGATGCAGTTGAAAGCTCTAGAAAAAAGGTAATAAATCAACCTTGAGTTTAGAATATTATTACACAGATATTTCTATTATCATAATGATTTTCAAAGAAAGCCAAGCACTGTTGGCAATTCCGTGAATTTACTTTCTAGTGCTGTTACCAAGACCAAAACCTAAAATCAGGAAAAAAGGGTATAATAAATGACAGAAAAATAAAGATGAGCACTGTTGTGGACAAGGTGGGAGCAACAAATAGTTTTCCGTCTGGGTTCGAGGGATGCAACTCCTAACCCTCAGCTACAGTACTTTAGTGCCCTGTTTCGCTCTATGAGTCTGCTTTGTCGACAAGCTGTGGGTCGTCGGCAAGAGCAGCTGTATTTGCAGCGCGTTTTCTTTTTTTTTAAAATGGTGATACTTTTCAGTAACACGATTATTTTGTTTTTGACGATAAAACCTGACGGAAATAAACTGACCCACATTAACGGTGTCTGCACACTTTCATTTTAAGTTCCTGGTCCTTACCAGTACATGAAGGACATTTTGCAGACAGGAGTTTGAGTCTTAAGGGACACGAAGCGCCACAGCGGCTGCTCTCTCTCTCTCTCTCTCTAGTAAATCACTGACCCAGAACATGACTACTGTACACATACACACACACAAAAACACACATGGAACTCCCTTCAGGAACAGAGATACAGCCTGTGAACCTCATCACTCAGCGAGAGTAGAGGAAAGAGTGATGAGAAATGTCACAGGAGGATCACCCCCCCTCCTTTCCCAAGTGACCACTGCACCACTCTTATAAGTGCATCCTTCCTTTCTACTTCCTTTCTTCCTCTTTCCTTCCCATGAGGGACCAATAATCTGAAGAGGTTGGCTGAGGTGCCCAAGGGAAACTTTTACTTGGGTAACCAACCTGCTGCAAACTGGAATGGATAGTTTTTTTCAAAGACAGGAATGGGAAAGGAAGGAAGAAAGAATCTTTCTTTTTTTAAAAACATATTGCATGATATGTCTCATACATCACCCATCCCTCTTCTCCTTCACTCTGTCTGTATTTCATCCTTTCTCTCCTTCCTCTGGCGTCTCAGAAACTCTTGTCCAAAAACAGATCCCATTACGTGCCATTATACACACTCAGCCTCTTTCTCACATGCACACACACATTAATACGATAGAGAATGTCGGGGGTGTTGTGGGTAGGGATCAGAGTTGGTGGAATGGCCTTTGTGTAGGTAGATTAGATAAAAACACTAATGCTATTAAGCTGATGGTCTGAAAGCCACAGTCACACACTGACAGCGACTCGGGGGAATACACACCCGTCCCCAATGGCAGACAGAAGGAGCCGCAGACACATCAGAAGCAGGGATCAGGTTTTCTGCTTTTGTGGGGATGGCTCTATATCGGAGCTAAAAGCTACATAACCAGGTAGCGTGTATTTTTGTATCACCAAGCCTGGGAAATCTCAGTGTGCTTCAAATGAGCTACAAACATTGATTCCCTTTCAAGGAGGACAGGGTCACACTGAGTGCGGTCCACCAGCAGACCGCCCGTGCCCCATGTCTTCCCCCCTTCAGCTTAGGCTCAAAGTTTTAAAGGCGGCATAGTGTAGCGTCAGCTATGTACGTCAGCTCATATGCATGCATGCGTGTGTTCAAGTGTGTTCCCAGTCTCCAATGGGACAAATGGATCCAGATGGGATCTCTGGAATCACATTCCCTACAGGAAGCCATCCACCTGAAGCCACACACAAAAAAAAACTAATGCTAATCAGGATTAGGTTCCCTGGGCTCTGGAATGTGTGTGTGTATATGTGAACATGTCACTAGTGCCGGGGGAGTTGTAGCAATCGGTAAGTCTGGTCATCAGCGCATGCATGACGACTTTGGTTCATCACTGAGCCAACATATGATCTACTCGCCTTGCAGGCTTGAGTTTAATGCATGTAACTGAGCTTTTAATCAATGTTATATAAAGGGTGTGGCGTTATGATGGAGATGATTGACTTAGATTTTTCTGCCTCTCTGGTAACATTTTCTCAACAGCAGGGAGAATCGATTTGTCACAACCAAACCTGCCAGCTTACTTCACAGGCTACAGCAATGTATCATGTTACATGTTCACTGATAGAGATGATAAACAGGCTTGTCTGAGTGCAAACTGGGCCAGTGTGTACACACATCCACACTAGCACAGTGATATGATGAAATCCAAGAGCCAAAGTTTCTCTCAAAATTACAACAGCAGGGTCGACCTCAATCAGGTTGTGCATTATATACCTTGTGGCATGGAGCAAATATCAGTTGATGCTGTAGGAGCAGGATGTCATGGTCCTTTTAGAAAGCCTTTTAGGAAGTCTAGGGTGTTTTTCTTGCATTTTGACAACATGAACCTGGTTCCAGTTTTGTTTCCTGCACCGTTCTCCCTTTCACACAAAGCTACCTACAGCTCAACAGTACATTCTACAGCACAGAATCTCACAGATTTGTCAAACACAAGCATCCAGAATGCAACAACTTGAACAGAGCAGTCATTTAGATTCAAGCCCTTGTTATTACTATAGTAGATTATTTTAAAGCCGACGTCATCAAATATATGCTTGTGCTTGTTGGCATCGGAAGAGTGTTTTGCCCCAGCCATCCAGATTAGTAAGCAAGCTTTTAATATCGAATTAAAACTGTTAACAGCACCAGAATGTCTGTTTGTCGCATGTTTGGTTTTTAGAATCACTATTCCAACAGCAGATTCAAGTTCTACCCTTTCAGAACAACATGTGTTTCAGTTGAATGAGTGACCATGTTAGTTGGTTACTTTCGGCCAAATGCGTCCGTGGTTGCTCATAGTAACTTAGGAAATGGTTTGCGTAGATAATAAAAAAAAAATATTGATTGAAGGTTTTTATGAGGTCACCTACATGTTCTGTTCGTGTTTTCAACAGCTGCCGTCCCTAAGAGTAACCACGGCGCATTCAACACGGTTGCTCGTTTAATCAAAACACTGGTTGGGGGTATGGCTGCACACTATTAGACTTGTTAACTACCACTGGCCTGAGGACACGATCACAAATGCTCACGTCTGTTTGCTCACTTTAAACTCAATAAACTTAAAATTAGAGTCTATATCAGGGTATTTGACATTCAGTACAAGCGCACAGATAACAAAGTTGTAAGCATTCATTTCTTGCTGGTGTTTCATTAACATACTTGGTTTCTCCTCCAAATACATATCTGGCCAATGAATACTAGGCCACTTGCTAATGTATTCAACCCGTTCACTAATAGCACACAGATCTGGATCTTTGTTAAGTTTGCATTCCCAATCTTTGGTGGTTAATGTCGGTACATAAACTTTGCTATTGCATTCCTCTTCCTTTGCCAAACTGCATGCATACACTTGCGTATGTCATCATTGTTTACAAACTGTAAAAAGGGTCGATATAAGCGGAGCCAGGATTTTTATTTAGTGCTACTGACACGTAAACAACAATAAAATTCCCAACTAAAGACCTACATCTGCTAATTGCTCTCAATGTGGTTACGTATTAAAGCTGAGAATTGACCCAGGAAAACATTAAGGAGATGAGATCTTCTCTCCCTTTGAGACAGGTGTCCTGTACTTTGGCATTTTTGAGCTCTCACACCTCCTTTTTGACATTTATCTAATTTCCATTAAATCAACAGTGTTTTTTCTCATTCAAGGCTATTATTATTATTTCTCAAACCAAGCAGCTGCTTCTAAATCTCAGTCTGATTTTCCTATTCTTAACATTTCCTGAAATGCAGTGGAAACTCAAACATGGAAATGCTGGACAGACTGTTTGTTATTTAGTTCCTGAGTGTTGTTTTCTATGACCAAGTGCCAGGACAGAAAAATGTGTGATCCATATTGTTGAAATTAACCTGACAGTGAGGGTAGAAAGAAGTATAATGTAAATGGAAGCTCCCGCTGGAGCCCAAATTCAGCAGTTTACATTATTGTCATATATCATGAACTCATTGTTTAGTTGATCACAGATGGCTAAGAAACTTAAAATGTGTGTTTTCATTTACGTGAGAGTGAGAAAGGGAGAGCACAAAAATGAAAAAGTGTGTGTGTATGCACTTGTTTTTTCCCCCCTTGATGCTGGATAGCTGAAAACTCAAGATCAGCTCTGGCCATATATGACTATCTCCTGCACTCATTTTCCCTCCCCTCCCATTCTTCCCCCCTTTTTCCCCCACATTGATATCTGACCTGCACTATATTAAATCGGTTAAGCACATTCCATATTTTGGTTTTTCAAACCTGCTGAGGAGACTGGCTCACATTACGCACCGTGTGTCTTTGTAAGTGAAATATGTGTTGCTTATGGATGAGTGTATTGAACTTGCCTTGGCAAAAAACACAGAGAGGTGAGTTTCACTGCCAAGGATCCAAATAGGGAACTTTGGAGACTTGAGGAATGTCCCAACCTGAAACACAGACACACAGACACACACGCACACACACACACACACAATAAAGGAATGTGTAACAAATGAGTGTTTTCATCAAGTACATTCATATTTGAACAGAGAGAATACATGTCAAAGTATATAAACAGCATAATAGCTCTCCGGATCCTGAACAAATAGTACCACGTAATGAAATGGATATCATCAATGTTAATGTTCAACTCATTTTCACTTGGATCTTCTCTTATTATTCGTAGGCTGATCTACATATGCAGCTTGAACTTGATTGCCATAGAAGAACAACAAACCAAGCATAATAACAGCGTAGGTATGAGCATACCTCTCCTTATTTGATATGAGTTGGCCTCTTAGATCACTCTTAACAGCCCTCTTTGGCAACCATCTACTTGCTCTTAACTTTTTATAGCTGCTTACTTATTTTTGTCTTACTTATTTTGGCATTGATAAATAAATTCCAATTCCAAACAAGATTTCTGTTTTTCAAGATGAATATGTCACGGCGCATGTATTTATAACGTCTTTTGTGATCTATTTTTAGTACAGTGCAAATGTGCCAGGAAAAAAAAAGTGTAGTAAGAAAGAGTAGGAAAGGGTTTACAGTCTGTTGGGACTGTTTCCTCCAAACACATATTTTCACATGGGAGCTCTCACTGTGGTTTGTGTTCAAACTGTGGATATGTACCACATTTTAGAGTCACAAGTAACAGTGAGCATTTATTTGTTTATTTGTTTTCCTCGCACTCTCTTGGCTTAAAGAGTGGGTGTCTCAATTCATAGGGAGTCTTCTTCCTCTTCAAAAACAATCTACTAATCCTATGTGTATTTGCCATGAACAATCTGCTTATACTTTTGCATAATGTTTTGGGAACTGGTATGTGTCTGTACCTTGCAGTAGCGAAGAGATTCCATAAGCGTGAGGAAGCCAACTGATGCCTGTTTATGAATGCCATGTAGTTCTACCATGAGAAGGAGAAAAAAGAACAAGAAAATTAGAATTGTTAAATTACATCAAACTGGCATTAAATGGTGGCTTTTGTGCATTACTGTGGGATGAAGGAATTAATGCCCTCTGGTGGGTAGGTTTACATTTTGAGCCACAAAGTCCTGCGAGTTTGATATATGTGCATGTCTGTTGTGTGAATATGGCGTGTCTGTGTGAGTATGCAGTAACTTTGCGGAAGCCTTACTCATGCCAGAGCACTCCCTGTCACCATCCCAGACGTTAGAGACAGCATGGCCAGTTACAAGGAGGTTCACCAGGCTCTGACTTAAAATATAGATAAGAAAGAAAACATCAAGAGTTTCAGAGAAAACGAAGGATATCCAAAACAACTTAACTACAGAAAAAAAGAACCTTGCGTAAGTCTAACTGATGAGAACAATTGATGAAAAAGGTGTTTTAATACCTGCCATGGCCATGCACAGGGTCTATGAGAGGCTCCATTGTATCCTGGATCTCATTTCTTATATTCTCTATGCCCTGCACAGAAGAGAGAAGTCTTGAACATTGATGCAACAAAAGAAAAATAACTCAAATAATATAACACAATAACTAAAATGTCTTTAAAAATGGAAAAATCTTAAATCTTAATCTAAAATGTCTTATTTGATTATCAATTCATTCAAATTACTTAATAAATGTGTTAACAGAGTCAACATTGCCAATATCATTATTTCAAATAAGTATTCAATATTTCTATCCATCTCTCTTTCTAGCCATTTCTTCTCTTTACCTTGGTGAGGATGACAGAGTAGAGGAAAAGCAAGACTCCACAGCACCCTCTCCAGGTGTGGTAGAGAGACAACACCTCCTCTCTGAGACCAGACACTGACATTACAGTCCGCTTACTGTTGGATGGGAACAAACGTCAGGTTCATTTATGAAACACTCAAAAGACAGAAGATTTGGGGTGTTTTGGGATCAATGAGACTGATGTATAAATTGGATTTGTCAGGTCCACTTGGTAAAAAATAACTTTCACAATGGGGAATAAATCAATTAAATGCATCAGAGGGCAAATACAATTCTAATCTTGACTATTTGGAGCCACTACCCTCTTTTGCTCCACCCTGGAAAGCTTGCAACGGGAGTTGTCGGTCTTAGTTAGCATGCACTTCTTCACTGTGAGTCAGCACTGCTTTTTTGCTGACTGTGGTCTCAGCTGCCAGTAAGCTGTGTGATGAAATATCAATATGCGCGCTGGCAAACGCAGCCTTGCATACACTTAGTTTGGGCGTGCGTGAAAGACAGTAAGGGTGTAGAAAAGGTTTGGAGAGGTAGTTTATTTATTTTTTAACAAGGCAATCTGTGAAAGTGCAGAGTCAGCAAATTGTGAGTGAAATAGCCAATTGAATGTGAAAGCCAATTCTTGCAGACTAGATTAATTAAATATCCCCCTCCCCTTTGCTGATACTAATGTGAGAAATATGTTGTTCTCTAACCCAGTACTGCATAATAGCAATCGTAAAACAAGGATTTGTGATCCCTCCAGAAACACACAGTATTATCTAATGGCAAGATTATCTGCTTTAAGGTAGAGACAGATATGAATATAAAGATGCAAGGTGTTATCTGCAGTCACTTACTGGAGAGCACTGTGAAATTGCTCAAATCCAAGGTCCTCAGCAGCCAAAGCAGCTAGGCACAAGAAAACACACATACATGGTAACATCAGAGCATGGCACATAAAACTGTCAAAAGGTTTATTGAGAATTTGTTTGTATATCGTCATTCTTAGTGTGACAGACAAAGGACTCACTGGGTTGCTGTTCCTGTGCCGGCTGGCTGCTCTCTGGTGCTGGCATGTCCTGTGTTTGCGACTGTGACTGTGTCTGTGTGTGAGTGTGAGTGCTAGTAGGTGGGCTTTGTCCCTTGGCCCAAGTCACCAGGCAGAACCCTGTGGAGGGGCTGGAGCAAGCCGACTCCAGGATTTCACTCAGCGTGGAACACAGTGCTGTTTTCTGCTCCTCGTCTAACAGAGAGAAACATAAAAGATAGATGATTTAACAAGCCTTACAAATACATAAGACAATAGCACAAGCTGTGGGCAATATACCTGTCATCTGTCTCCAGTTGGAACTTTCTCTGTTGAAGAAAATGTTCTTTAGGAGGAAAGCCTGTAAAGAAACACAAACTTAAGGAAATGGAAAATATTCCATGCTGCATTTTGGTACACTTGTATTGTTTATCCATAGCCGGCTGTCACAGACTTCTGTTTTTACTTTATTTATGTGTGATAAATAATGTTGTTTGTCAATTAAGCATAGCCACCAATGCATGAACCTATAACACTCACAGACTAAGTAACCAAGTAAGTCTGCCAGGTGTAAAAGCTGGCTCACTGTAAAATGGGAGTAAATGGAAACTAATACAGGGCCCTGATAATACTGCATGGATGTTGAACTAGACCATACCTGGACAGGTGCAAGGACAGCACACGGCCCTCCTTCAAACTGCTCCAGTGCTGTTTGCTCATTCTCACAAAAAACAAATCCTGTAATAAACACACAGATAAGACAACCGTAACAATGTTCACAGTAATAACAGGTAAGGCACGTAGACAAATACACCCTGCATACATTAAAAAGTCACAATGGCATGCATGCTCAGATTGAAGATTATTGGATAACTCTAGGGCAGGAAACCACTAGACAGCAAAAGAGAATTTTTCTATTTTTCTGACATTCAGCTGTAGAGTAGTAACTATCAGATTAAAACCTGAATAAACTCAACTGTACATAGGTGAAACAACCTAGTTTTGAGGGTATTTCCCATTCTGCAAAAAAAACACTTTCATTCATATAATCATTCAGAGACAAAGCAGCATACCTTGGCTCCATCTACGGAAGATTGAGGCAGACACTCCTCCACTAGATGGTCTCCCCCAAACCAAATCCACCACCTCTTTATTTAGATCCGACATGACAATGTGTACTGCTGGTGAGTCCACAGGCACTCCCTACTCAGTCCAACAGCCAACAAGGGAACAGAGAGGTCTGTTGTTGAGACCAGCTTGGTAGCTCCTTCTGAGGTCGACAGTCCCCTTCTCTCGGCAGGTGGAGCCTGTGGCATTGGCCACAAGCTACCTGTGCTGGTCGACACAGTCTGACTCTAGTGGCTGGCAGCAAACTGGCGGCTGGGAATGACATCAACGAAGCCACAGCAGCCTGCAGAGTAATGGGACAAAAGCATGCAGCAAAGGCAGTGTCTGTAGGGGAACACAGCTTCTAACAGAGATACTTTCATTGTATGAAGCGAGATATATATATATATATGTATGTATGTGTGTATATATATGTATGTATGTGTGTATATATATGTATGTATGTATGTGTGTATATATATGTATGTATGTATGTATGTATGTATGTATGTATGTGTGTATATATATGTATGTATGTGTGTATATATGTATGTGTGTATATATATATATATGTGTGTGTGTATGTATGTATATATCAGTGTATTGCTATATAGCCTCCTCGCTCCTGTTATTAACAGGAAGCTAACAGTTGTTGAGTCCAGTCAGGAGGTTAGTGATGAAGTGAGGCCAGGATAAAGGCTAACACGAGTCTATCTTGTTACCTTGTTAAAGGACATTTAATGACGGTGTCACTGGTTCTTAAGCTGCATTGGCTTGATGATGCAGCAGCTAGCATTAGCATTAGCAGCTAGTCTCCAGTGCTTTGTCATCCAGTCTCTCGCTGCAGCTCTGCAGTAGCTGCTGTATGACTTCACACTTTATTTATTAGACACCGTTAAAGCTTCATTACCTTGAGTACAGTCGAGTAACGTGAATCCGTTCTGATTATATGTTTTGGTAGCAGTTTCACTCCAGCAGCGTCTCTGTCATTCGTTTATTTACAACAGCATTGCTAAAAAAAACATGTACGTCGATTTGACGTGGCTGCTCATTGGTTGAAATCCAGAAAGTTCTAGATGCGTCAAGGGGTTCAGCTTCAGGGCGTTACCTCATTGGTCGACAGGCCTGTCAATCATATTGAGCACACGCCCACAAACTGGGAATCGTTTAATTAATTTAAAGCGCGCCTTAAGTAATCATCGCCTTGGGGGGAAACATGAATTAATTGTAGAAGTCTATGGTCACGTCAGTATTGAATCATGTGTTCAAATCTAATGTTTAGCAACATTTCAGTCATTTTACCGTGTAAAAATGGTTATTTCCATTATTTCAAACCGCTCGCTGTGTCCTCTCCCTCTCCCCGTAGCAGCCTGTGTGGCGCATGCGCACTGCCTCCCTTCAGCTCATACGCGTGTTTAAGACTCACACTTTGGAAAAACTCTGTTTTGAAGAAAGATATTGTAAAACTATAAGCTATATTTCTATCACAATGGGAGGACAAGCAAAGGGCAAAAAGAAAAGCAAGCCGAAGAGGAAAGACAATCACCAAAACAGTAATTATATCCATTGGCACACATTATGCTAGTTAGTATGTAACTTTAGCCTCTCAGATACCAGTGAACGTTAGTATTAATGAATCTGCTATGCTTTGATTTACTGACTAACATTGACTCTTATTTAATCACAGCAGATGCAGGGTTTGTTGGATTGTCACCTCAAGAAAGGATGAAACTAAGAGTACATGAAAAAGCCAAGAAGAAGACAGCTGAGAAGTACACTGTGCAACAGCTAATAGAAAAGGTGACATTTACAAGACATCCAGATCAAAGACATTCCTTTTGAAATGGCATTTTTAATCCTGATCATCTGTAACGTGTTTGTTATATCATGTGATCATCTGTTGTACAGACAGAGGAATACATGGACAGTTTTGACTTTGAGATGGCTGGCCTTTTCTGTCAACGGGCTCTGGATGTGGAGTCCACCAACCTGCAAGCTCTAGACATGCAGGGACACATCTGCTCTGAACTAGGAGACACACAGAAAGCTAAGCAAATATCCTTTATGCAGGTTAATTTATTCCTGTTGTGTGACTGTTCTCATTTCCTGTCAGTTATAACCATAAACCACTCAACAAGAGTGACTACAAATGAATCACTGGATCACAACAGAAAATAGCTGGACTGCTGTTGGTGTGGCAGTAATCACAGAAAATTACTTCAAGCGTTAATGACTGTTAGGGATTTTAGCACCGAACCAAAAGGCAGTTAGCCACTAAAATCAAGGCCATTAATACTGGAAATTGATGAGTGATCTAGAAGTGCGCCGTATAACCGATATGGCGGCAATTCATCAGACTACCCCCTCCCCCTCTACACATCCCTCCTCCCCTGTGCATCCCCTTACCTCTACCCCTCTCTGTAAATACCACTCTTAAATTATTGAGACTGAACTCTGGAGGGGATAAAGACCATGCATGGCCTTCCCACCTTCAATGCTATTCACTAGAAAGGAAAGCACAAAAACACAAGCACGCACACACACACACACACACATACAGTACATACAAATGCTATGAAACCCACCATGAAACCATGAAACAAACACAGACCAACAACAGCACAGTGTTTGAGCACAGCATTTTACCTCGTATTCCTCGGACTCGATGAGCAGTTTAGCTGTGGTGACGCGAGACTCGTATGGCGGGATCTCATTCTGGAGAGAAAAGACAACACCGTCACCTCTACAGCGTTTACACAAACATAGTTCTTCTCCTTCAGTAACTCAGTCATTTCTCAGTCATTTCATTTAAACACTGATTTATATATCCATGCTGTTTGAGTGGAGTGAGCCTCCTTGACCAATTATCTTTAAGCTTTTCTGCATGCCGTGGAGCTGAGCCCAGATGTTGGCCACAGTAAGTACATGTACCTGGGGCAAATCCACACAGGCCAGGAGGCAGTGAACTACTACACCAAAGGAATACAAGTCCTGCTGTCTACATTGGAAAAACAAGCTCAGACAACAGTGAGTGCACCCCCATACACACTCTCATTTATTCTATTACTTAGTTGTACATACTTAACATCAAGTAGAGAGAGATGCCATTGCTCCCAAGGCTTAATGCTAGAGTAATGGTATTTATCTTCACAAGAGGGTGCTGTTTAACAATATATAGAATAAGTATTATCTATTTATCCATTGCATGCATGTACTTTGTCATGACATAGATCTATCAAGCAGTAGCATTGTAGTGGACATACTCAGAGCAGTTATTTATAATGTCTCAGCTTTAAGGTGTTAAATTATCTATGTATAAAGATGTTAATGTTGTCTAACTTACTTTATTTCATGTTTAGAATCAGTGTAAATTTAAATAGCTTTTCTTAAAGTCTTCAAAATACATAGCATAAATGGTTTGACTGAACAGTCTCTTTATTATTTTCATAGCAAATGTTATATAGTATAACTGAAGCAACTAAATGGAAATCAGCGAATCTTTTTATTTGATTATTTAAAAAAGGCCTTTTTTACTATGACATCAAAATATTTTACCAGGAATACAGGGAAGTTGTGCAGTGTTCCTTTATTGGACAACATATATGTGTAATAAAAAAAAGTGCATAATATGTTCACTCTCTTTTGATTTATTAAACTTAATAGAACTTATGACACCTTTAAAGACTTCTGCGCTCTGGTCTTTAAACAGGCTCAGGCCGGAGCTGCTGCCCCCCCAGATGAGGACACCGAGCTCCCCACAGCGAAGGATGTTTGTGTAGCCTACTGCTCCATGGCTGAGATTTACCTAACAGACCTCTGGTACGAGAGCACACAGAGTAACACCCTTGACACTTGTAAACCCGTTTCATGTTTCTGCTTTTTTAATGAGTGGATATTTGGTTTCCTCTGTGTGTGTGTGTGTGTTTGTATGTGTGCGTGTATGTATTCCTGTGCGTGTAGCATGGAAGAAGGAGCTGCAGACAAGTGCAGGGAGTTCATTGAGCGTGCATTACAGTATCACCATGACAACCCGGAGGCTCTACAGCTCATGGCAAGTTACCTGTTCAGTACAGAGAGAAACCAGGTCAGTCCACACACACACACACACACACACACACACACACACACACACACACACACCACACACACACACACACACACACACACACACACACACACACACACACACACACACACACACGCACACGCAGGATGAGTTATCATCACATTAAAGCGGGAATCTGCTGAGTTAATTATTCCGGGCAAATTGAATTGTATGCCATTAATCAGCAGATGGACACTTGCATTAACAAGCACACACACACAGACAGGTCATGCCGATAGGAATGTTAATTACTGGGCAGATCATTTAGGTCAAATAGTCATCCGATAAATGAGAGCAGCAGCCTTTTTGACTCAATTTGGAAAAGATCTCACCAGAACTTTGCAGTATGAAGCATCTGACAATGAGTTTAGAAGAATGTCTTAATTATATGTTCTCAATTTTATCTCATTTAAAAAAAATATATATCATTTTCAAGACATATTTAATGTATTGCTGCTTTACCAACTGTTATTAAGGGCAGACAACATTCAAGACAAAACCTTTCTCTGAGAAACGTATGTGGAGCATGCTTAAGAATGCGACCCATTTTGTTTTTGCACTTTTAAGAAATTTAAAAGTGGTTAGACGTTGCAGCCTGTGAGTTATTTGGGTCCCTAATGCATCTTTGAGTTGATTTATAACACACAAGTTTCATCCATTTGCAGTTATTTTATGTTGTGAAATAAAATGTGCTACAAGAATGGGATTTCATATTGAAGACATAATAGCACTCTCCCAATGTTTCCCGGAGACCATTTAATACTGAGAGTAAAAATATAGCGAAAATTGTTCACCGTGATATCAGTGGATTATTCTCACCGGTGCATTGTTAAAGGCACTTTTCTTTTCACATAATTTTTCTGAAAAGTTCTGAAGGGATGAAGTGGACTTTGTAGTACTAGCTGTAAACTGTAGGGGTCAGGCTGGCTCCAGTCACACTTAATATCATCCCACATACGGCAACAGTCTATTTATTAACACTCTTGTAATAAATTAAAAAAATATTAACCTGACCTGACCTCAGATTAATGAAAAGACTATTGACATCTATAGCCTGTAAAAAATATTTGAATTCAAATGAATTCCTTTTTTATTTGACTTCTTCATCTTCGTCTATGTGTATATATGCAGGATTAGTTGTAGTTGAATTGTATGTGCATTTTTCTGTCTTCAGGAAGGCAAAGAATACCTGTTGAAAAGTGTTGTATTGTGGCTGCCTACCCAGAAACAAATTGCAACTTCTTCCAGCACAGAGGAAGACATGCAGGTGAGTTGGATCCCAGCTATTTATAAAGTACTTTCAACTAACAGGATTTTCACAGTGTGCTTTGCGGTGAGCACAAACACGAGTACTCAGTAGAGATAAAAAAGTAAGAGATAACAAAATGAGGGATAATAAAAAGTAGAAAGATGGAACAAATATTTCACAAACCTGTGTGCTTCTGTGTGCCTGTGTAAAGACAGAGCGTATATGAAAGCACAAGGCAAAAACAAGAAAGTGTATAAAGGATAAATCAGCAAATTACTACAGGGAATTTGGTAAAGAGAAAGGAATGGTTATAAGGTCAAAGTATGGATGAATTCTAAATATCACCAAGTAGATGGCACCTGAATCTGCATTCAAATACTCAGCAAATGTGATATGGTGATAGAAGGGGTTGGGGTGAAGATTTGAGTCAAAAATCCCAGTGGCACCACTGTTATGCCTCTTATCTTTAGGAGCAGGTTGATCTGAACTCAGCCTTCCCACACTTTCGCTGTGATTAACAGCCACATAGCTGCAGAATGTTGCATACCTTGAAATTGGATCGTGTTATTATCAGACAAAGGAGAAGAACTATGTTTGTGTAAACGCTGTAGAGGTGACGGTGTTGTCTTTTCTCTCCAGAATGAGATCCCGCCATACGAGTCTCGCGTCACCACAGCTAAACTGCTCATCGAGTCCGAGGAATACGAGGTAAAATGCTGTGCTCAAACACTGTGCTGTTGTTGGTCTGTGTTTGTTTCATGGTTTCATGGCGGGAGGCTGGCATAGCATTTGTATGTACTGTATGTGTGTGTGTGTGTGCGTGCTTGTGTTTTTGTGCTTTCCTTTCTAGTGAATAGCATTGAAGGTGGGAAGGCCATGCATGGTCTTTATCCCCTCCAGAGTTCAGTCTCAATAATTTAAGAGTGGTATTTACAGAGAGGGGTAGAGGTAAGGGGGTGCACAGGGGAGGAGGGATGTGTAGAGGGGGAGGGGGTAGTCTGATGAATTGCCGCCATATCGGTTATACGGCGCACTTCTAGATCACTCATCAATTTCCAGTATTAATGGCCTTGATTTTAGTGGCTCACTGCCTTTTGGTTCGGTGCTAAAATCCCTAACAGTCATTAACGCTTGAAGTAATTTTCTGTGATTACTGCCACACCAACAGCAGTCCAGCTATTTTCTGTTGTGATCCAGTGATTCATTTGTAGTCACTCTTGTTGAGTGGTTTATGGTTATAACTGACAGGAAATGAGAACAGTGTCCTTTTCCCCCCCTCACTCCTAAATGGTTCGGCTGCAGATATATATTTTCTGTGTGTGTGTGTGTTTGGGAGATGGGCTGTCAGGTGTGTCAGTAAAATGACAACGTCTCGGTCCACAGTTTCTGACATGTCGTTTGTCTTCATCCTCCTGTTGGTGTCATCAAGCCTGAAACACAAACTGCACACATTCTGAGTGCTTTATTTTGCTGTATGGACAAATATGCACATACACATCCATGAAAAAGGTTGGTCATATGCTTTTAGCCAGCAGGTTTGTGAAAGTTTCTGAGGGAAATTGAGCTTACGGATAGAAGTGTAGTAGAAGCAAGCTATATGCTGTGGGAGAGACGGACAGAATATATTAGCCGGATTTGATAGGAACATCCTCTCTTCTTTTTCCTTCCTCTACTCCTCTGTCTCACATATACGAACACACTCGCAATCTTTTTAGCTAAACATTGCTCCCTGTGGACTATAAATCTATTCACAACTAAACTGTAAAGTGTGCTTCCAGTCTGTATTAGTTTGAAGGCTACCTTCTTAGCAGGGTGCCAGATTGTGACGCTTTGTCTGTGTTTTTTTCCCTATTGAATCATTTGTTTAGTCTTCCAAACTGAGCCAAGGCTTTGAAAATGTAATTTATATATATGCCAAAGAAACACATAAGATAATGTGTTTTCTGTAGCTTCATAAGGCTATTTCTGTAAAATAATTAAAGATTAGCAAAAGTGGTAGAAGAACTACTCTGTTCTTTGCCAAAAAAAAGCATTTGTCTGTCTCTGTTGGAGATTAAGCTCTTTGTCTGAATATTGCAGTTTGGGCCATTATGTGGTTTGAGTTTGAATTGGAGCAAATTAGGCATTTGGCAAAATAATAGTGTGATTATATTGTCCAAATTATCTGGGTGTTTGATATAATCTTAACAGTTTTTTTTGGTCAAAATCACTATAGAGCATGGCGGTGACAGATTTAATAAAAAAAGGGCTTTTCCACAAAGGCTGTCAATGGCAGGTAGATGACATTTTATCGTTAGTGACTTTACTAGGTGACAGTCCACACAAAATTTCACACATTGAAGATATGACCTTTGCTATCTGAAATAGCACCTCTTCCCATTTTGCCTTAAAAGTTTCTTCGTGGTTATTTTGTTAAAACCAGTTGATTTTTCATGACATTAATAGAGGTCGTCACCAATTCAGAGCCAGTGAGCAGCATCTGCAATAGTAATGCTAAACCCTAAGTAGGAATGTGTTGTGCATAAATTATTATAGTATCAGTGCTGGATAATAATTTATCTTTTATAAAACATAATCTGTCAAGGCCATGACTTCCAAAACAGTTTTGAGGAAAATCTTTTTAAAAGAGAATTTTCGCATGAGAAGTTCAAAAAGAAAGGAAATTTGGCTGAGAAAGTGGTTATTTTATGATACTTGAGTTACTTATAATAAAGGGTCAAGGGCAAGGAAACCATGTCATCAACTGATGGATTTGTACTGTTTGTAATAAATTAGCGATGAAAAAAAAAGCTGAAAACAAAAGTCCCTACTGCTCTTCCTCTCTTAATTCTTCTGTCTCAGCAAGATGTGGATCTGTGCCACTTAATTTAGGAGGGGGACAAAGTCAACAAGTTCCTTTTTCCCCCCATTTGATTGCTTTTGAGGAGAACTACTTGAATGCATGCCAAATTTGTCTGATTTCCATAGCTGTAGTGGAAATTTAGTTGAAGCATGCCAGGGGTGCTTGAAAGCAGCATAAGTGAGACAACTGCGAAATATAATTGTTTAAATATTTCTGAGCCTGTTTCTGTAGTGCTGAAACAGCTAGTTAATTAATTGATGTGTTGATGGATGTAAGATTAATTGATGTCACACATAAATACTAAACAAGAGGGGTTTTGGAGTGTCAATTGTTTAATTAAATTAAACAATTGAAGGCATCGCTGTGGGCAAATTGTGATGGCCATTTTTCACATTCTTTTCTTCTGATATTTTAAAGACTAAACCAGTTAGGAAATGATTGTTCAGGAACACCAACCAGGCTCCGGTTCCATCTTTCCCGATGTCAGGATTTGCTGCGTTTTACCGCTTTGTGTAATAAAGAAGATCTTTGAGTTTTGGACGAAAACAAAATAAAATAATTTGTAGCCCTAAATTCATGCTTCATTATACTGACATATAACTTCATGTTTTAATGAAAAACAAATGTGCTTTGTTGTAACAATGCGGCCCTCAGAGACCACAGTTTTCTCACTGTCAAACACACAGACACAAAAATAACCATCCTCATCACCCATCACCACCATTAATTCACTTGCCACATAGCAGACAGACACACACAAAGACAGACGGCCTCCCCTGACAGCCTTTACGCTGTCTGTTCGCCATAGTTTTCACAGCAGCTGATGGTTAGTTACTCTCCTTGTCGCTGTAACTCTTGTCAGCTTTCATGTTATTCCTTGAACATTTCTGTTCTTAAATTTAGCTCATGATGGAGAGCAGCTTGTACTTACCAATGTTGCTTGCAAGTACAGTTAGCACTTACATCCCCAGGATTTATTTACTTGAGTGTAGACGTTCGTGTGTGTGTGTGTGTGTGTGTGTGTGTGTGTGTGTGTGTGTGTGTGTGTGTGTGTGTGTGTGTGTGTGTGTGTGTGTGTGTGTGTGTGTGTGTGTGTGTGTGTGTGTGTGTGTGTGTGTGTTTGTATGAGTTTCTGTGTGTTAGAGATACTGCTTGCCCTCGCTTGTAAAGTGATTTGTCTTTCTCCTGTCTCTGCTATGCGCTCCGGTATAATGATTCTGTTAAACAAAATTGCCTGAAGATTACACACACACACACACACACACACACACACACACACACACACACACACACACACACACACACACACACACACACACACACACACACACACACACAAACTGTGCACGCACACAATGGCCATTATAAATGAGTTCCTCCACAGAGTGTTACTTTAAAAAAAAAATCTTGAACAGGTATTTAAATAAAGAGGACAGCATGTTTGTAGTGTTTTTGCCGTGTGTGTTTGTGTGTCTTGCGGTGCTCTGATGTTGTTCATGGACCAGATTTGCATTGTTTATTAAGATACTTTTTTGTGCCCTTCCGTCCAATTTCCACACTTTTTCCCTTGTAGGACCCCCTCTCTCCCCCTCTCCCCCCTCTCCCCCCCCCCTCTCCCCCTTATCTTCATGCGAATATTAATCGTGTTGTTGTTTAGAGCGTGAAGCGGCTTAGGAATCTCTGAATCTTTAATCACTCGCCTCTGGGTTGACCAGTGTAGTTAGGAAGAAGTACAGTTCGAGATGATATAATGGTTATCATTGCGTACTTATCCTGGCTCCCAGATATCTCTTGTTCTATTTTTGTTGCTCCAAAACTGCCTGTTCTATCAGTTGTTTAATACCCAGACAGATCTTTACTCCTATCTCCTCCATCTAGTGCTTGGCTAGAATTACTGTGTGTGTGTGTGTGTGTGTGTGTGTGTGTGTGTGTGTGTGTGTGTGTGTGTGTGTGTGTGTGTGTGTGTGTGTGTGTGTGTGTGTGTGTGTGTGTGTGTGTGTGTGTGTGTGT
Organism: Anoplopoma fimbria; assembly: GCF_027596085.1. Lineage (NCBI taxonomy): Eukaryota > Metazoa > Chordata > Actinopteri > Perciformes > Anoplopomatidae > Anoplopoma > Anoplopoma fimbria. The sequence goes on along the minus strand of NC_072468.1, from coordinate 388,198 downwards.
GTGTGTGTGTGTGTGTGTGTGTGTGTGTGTGTGTGTGTGTGTGTGTGCCTGTCACATTGGTGTGATACAATGAAAGTCAAGTAGATCATTCTGACTCTGGGCATGAATCCCTTCATCACCAACTGGGATTAGGTGTTTTTGTTTGTGTATTTTTAATCAGTCATTAATTAATTATAGACAATGGGTTTTCAGCTGATAATTGGTCTAGCAATCAATCAACTGACTCCCTGACATGGACATTTGCACACTCTTAATGAGATACCCTCAATTAACCTGACTCTCCCTCAGTATTCACAGACAGCTGACCTCTTTATCGCCACCGGAAGCACGTAGGCTTAATGAAAAGAGAAGTCGAAAGAGCGGGAGGGGAAAAAATATTAGGAAGCTCTCCAGCTAATAAGACTGCTTTAACAAGAAACAAGTGCTGCTTGTTGTGCCCACTGTTGTGTCTAGCTTTGTTATAGTGTGTGACTTCGTGGCGGTGTGTGAGTGCATGCACAGGTGCGTGCGCGTCTTTTATTCCTGCCCTTCACCACGGGTGATTGGCTAACAGTCGCCTCCAACCTGAAGTTGACAAAAATCAATATATCATCACCTGGGGCCTCACACTCACACTCACACTCACACTCACACTCACACTCACACACTCACACAAAAACCGCAGAATCCACAGGGAGAGAGGCAGATCAAACCAAACACACAGCCTACTTTAGTCAAGGTCTGTTTTCTGTAATAGAAACTTCCCACAGAGTCTGGCCCAGACAGTGATGCTCTATGGCAAAGGTCACCCAACATTAAACTCTTTTAGACCTCAAGGGGAAGGGTGGTAGAGAGACGATGGGTCAGGCTGATATGTAGGTTTATTATGCGTCCTATGGAGTGATGCCAGTTAATAATCTATTGACTGTTAATGTCTGCAAACGGATTAAAAGGGCTCTCGAACAGAGCAGCCGAAGTGACTATTGACTCTGCGATAAGCACTGGTGAGTGTGTCTATCGATGGACATGTTTGTTGTCTTGTTGGTATCGACGATGTTGTGTATGGTACGCCGATCTCATAGACGCTTATCAGACTCAGATTGCTCAGATTGATCGGGCTGCCTGGGAGCTGCACAACACTGTGCAATAACAACCTGTTTGTACGTCCTTGCTTTCTTGCTTGTTTATGGATCGAGGCTGTTTCTATGAGTGTTTACTGATTAATTTGTTGAAGCTAAAAAGTATTTTTCTTGTCTGACTATTCTCTGAATTTAAAGATTATTTCAAATCTCTTTTCAATCTCTTAACCCTTGTCTTCTCTCCCTTTCTCTCTCTCTCTCTCTCTCTCTCTCTCTCTCTCTCTCTCTCTCTCTTCCTGGATTAGATGGCGGTGGATGTGTTGGAGGGTCTTCTGGAGGAGGATGATGAAGTAGTCCAGGTAAGCAATGTAGTGATGGCCCTGCTTTTTTTGTCTGCATTCATGTTTTAATTTTTTTAATTTTTCATTAGCTTGTTAAATACAGAGAACATTTGTGTTTCTAAAAATGTGGGTTCTTGGTTTTGCTTTAATGGGTTTTGTATTTCCAACATGGCTGTCTCTATTCTGGCTCCAGACCTCTCAATCACAGCCTTCACTTCTGATTTGTTTAGCGTGCATGCAGTTGTAGAAGCAATTGACCCTTCAGAGCTTTGTCGAGATTAAGAATGGGCAACAACTTTCCACATAGCTAGCTAGTCACCTAGATACATCCATGAAAAAAATAGCAACAGAAGAAGTATGGATGAGGTTGATAGATCTTATAGAAATAACAAATCTTAAATCTGCATATTTCTTTGATTGTAATGAAAATCGTTTAGCTCAGAGCAACCACTACCACAGCTCCAGTTTACCCTACTGATTGGCCAGAGCAAAGTAAACAAAAAAACCTCCAAAAAGGAATGTGTTAACACAAACACATGTCAGGCTGAATTAATGAAGTGAAACTAAAATGGTTTACTTAAATCAGATTATCAGGCTAGTCTGTCCCGACTAATTGACAATTCTCTGTGGTCAGGGGGATGTGTGTGCACGTGTGTGTTACTTGTTAAGACGTAGGATTAAGTGATGATTTTTCTCGTGCCCTCTTGCCAAGATGTCTTGTTATTATGGTACAGTCTTACTGCTGCATCAGACCAGCTTTTAGGCAAATCTTTTACCAGCCCAGAGGGAGGAGCTAGCCTTAAACCTGTGTACCTGTTTGCTTCTGTGTTTATACACAAAGAAGTGTCTAAAGACCCACACCTTTGCATTACTTGCTCTCAACAATTTCGTGCTCACTCACAACGATGTTTGACTGAGAACTTGAATGCTTATTAGAGAGTGACGTAAATGGCAGTATTTTTTGTGCTTTAGTGGGAAGTGTGTGCTGTCATTGTGCTCCAAATCCCCACTGTCAGTGGCAGATGAAGTGAAGGTTTGCCACTGAGTGTCAGATTCAGGAACACAGCACTCTCTCTCTCTCTCTCTCTCTCTCTCTCTCTCTCTCTCTCTCTCTCTCTCTCTCTCTCTCTCTCTCTCTCCCCCCCCCCCAACCCTCCCCCCAACACTCCCCCTCAGGCTCAGCCTCCCACACACACCCCTGAGCTGACAGATTGAGAGCAATCATCGGGGGGCTGAACTTTTAAACTTGCTCCAGAGACGTACAGCTGTGACAATCGATTTGAGCGGGCCTGCAGCCAATCACACATGCATGCAGTCACCAGTTCCAATGGTCAGAAAGTGTTTTGTCAGGTCGCGCCACAGTTCTGTTGCCAGTCATGTTATTAATGTCAGAAGTGAATGACAGACACATTTGACTACTCTATCTCCTTCTTTCCCCCTCTCTCTCTCTCTCTCTCTCTCCCCCTCTTTGTCTTACTCTCTTCCTTATTTCCTCTATTAAGTGCGGTAGATAAGTTGTTAGCTTTCGTCTCTGTCTTCTTGCTCCTGCGTATCTCAAAGTTGGAGCCTTACTTATAAAACGTTAAGCCTGCACAAACAACTGGGCTGGTTCCTTGCAAATCTTGTTTCAAAGGTATTCAGTTGATTCATGATGCTTTTGTTCTTCCTTCAGCAGCACCATATGGGAACTAAGATGTGCCTTCACTTTGAAATGACAATAGTCTCAGTGATTTGATTGACAGACGAAGAGTTTATTTTATTATGTGTGCTTCTGTGTGGGGTTGTGGTAGGGAAGAGTGGGTTCTCTAAAAATTCTTAATTAGCCAACTTTTTCATGTTTTAAAATTTTGTATTTTACTGACCCAATCTTTACTCTCTCTCCTGAAAATACACAAATATACACAAGAACAGTCTTATTCTGCATTCACAGAAAATGTTTCAGTGATATAAATGTCATACTGCTGGTTCTGCAACATTACTACATTTATCCAGTGCTGCTGTTGTTCTGATAAGTATGGCTGCAGGGGGTAGCCACCCACTCAGCATGCTTAGTGGCAATTCTGAATTCAGTGTGGTATGCCTTGATGTGTTTGTTAGCTAAATGGTTTATTTGGCAGAGGTGCAGGTCCCTACTGCCTCTGCCCTCAATGAATAATGAATAAAGCGAATATTTGTGTCTTGGTGCTTGAAGAACAGTGGGTGGGTGATCTTTGGCCTTAGATGAGAGGCGCATACACACACACACCTCCAAGTTTACCGAGAGTTGGAAATGATTGTGTTTAGAGGTGGAAGAGTGAGCGCATAGCACAGTACATGTAATTATGTGGGAGAGAAAAAGAGTGTGATTATGGAAAAGAAAGAGGAGATTGTTTTGGTGTGTTTCAGTATACTTACAATTTCAAATATGCCTCCACCCCCTGTTTGAACTCTGTGAAGCAACAGGATTATTTCAAAGTGATATTCAATGTTGTTGTTTTTTAATTTTACATATATTCTTGAGGTTTTCATGAAGTTCAATCACAGCCAGTTAAGAGATCCTTTACACCTACTCTACATGGTGCACTCTTGAATTGAGTTGCGTGTCTGGTTCATAATATTGCTAAGGGTTATACGATTGCAACAGAAGAGGCTCAGATTCATATTGATGGATCTGAAGCCCGCATTTAAAACAAGATGATACTACTGGTCTGATGTAAAAAAAAAAAAATATTTCATCAAAAGACTCAGTAAATTAATATTGCACAGACTAGAGTGTGTGGTCTTTTAATATATTGTTTTGTAAATTAAGTTTTGTGTCCATGGTTCTCAAAATGTTTTTGAGACAGGCCCCAGGACTGTGGTAAATCTGTGCCTCCACAATTTAAATCAAGGCAAAATGATGTGTAGTATTAAATAATTAACAGTCAGATAAAGAGAATATTAAACAATAGTTCCTCCTCTAAAATATTGTACACAACCTGTGAGTATGATATGATTTGAAATGCAGAGAAGATCTTTGCCTGAGGGAATTTAGTTTTCATTTTATAAACTAATGTTTTGGTATTTGTTTCAACAAAGTAATTGCTAATTTTGCTCTCGAAAGATAACACACAAATTGGTAGTGACAGATGCTAGAGTCACAAATCGGGTAGGAATTAGTTGTTAAGCTACAGTATGCGCACATGTTCCTTTACATGCATGCACCATTTGTAAATAAAAACAGTAAATGTCTGGATTGGATCAGGTTGACAGTTATTATGTGAGTGATTGATTGTGTGTGATACTATGTTATATGTGTGAAACCAGTTTGTCAAAGAAGGATGTGGCATTTCATGCAGACGTGCTCCGTGAGGGTAACAAATCTGTTTCCCTCGTCACAGCTCACTTACTGCAACAAAGAACACTTTCTCTCTGTCTGAATCCTCCCCACAACCCCAACCCGCCTCTCTTCCTCTGTGCCTCCCAGGTGTGGTATCTCTCCGGCTGGGTGTGCTACCTCCAGTTGGAAAAAGCAAAGGAGCAGCAAGAAAGAGAGGGGAGAGAAGTGACAGAGGAAGAGACAGAGGAGTGGAAGGCATTGAAGGAGGCAGCAAGATCGTACCTGACCAACGCTAAGAAGGTAATTCAGCTCATAAAATCTGCACACAAAGCAAAGATTGCTGTAAAGTATATCAATACGACTGATTTAATTGACTAATTATTTATGAGGGCTTTACTCGTGGGGGAAAATAATTTCCATTTTATAACACTTAACACCTCTACTCGACTACATTGCAAAGGGAGATATTGTACATTTTACTCCACACATCCATTGGACAGCCATAGCTCCTAGTTACTATGGTTCCTGGTTACTTATTATTTGGTTGATTAAGCAACAAATCATTAAAGCCATTTTTATGCAAAACAAAAAACATTTCATGGTTTCACCTTCTCAAATTTGACAATTTGTCTTAAATTGCAGGACTAATTTTGAAGTTTGTACTGGTTAGAGACAAGACAGTTGAAGGTGTCACTGTGAGCTCTGGTTTGTTGTGATGGGCATTTACATAGTTTCTTACCTTTTTATAAACCAAACTATTAATGGTTTGATTGGGAAGATAATAAGCAGAATTATCCATAGTGAAAATCATTAGTTGCAGCCCTATATAATATAATTAAGCTCCACCTCAACCAACAACACAGGTTAAATGCTGCCTATATAATAATGCACGAGTAATACTAATGTAGTGATGTCACATACAATAGTATAACACACACAGGGGCCATTTATCTGCAGTACTTTTGGTAATCTCCTGATACTCAGGATATACTTCATGCTTTTACTTCAGTAAGCTTTTGAATGCCAGACTTTTACTTATTTTTAGTATTTTCATAGTGTGATATTTTTACTTATGTTAAGGCTCTGAATACTACTTCCACCACTGGGAACTGTGGGTACGGATAGTTACATCCAGTACACTGTCAGAATGGGTAAAACTCTTAAGAACCAGTTCTTGTCAACGATGGAGGTACATGCAGTCCTGTGACTGTGAGAGGATTCTAACTAAGCTCCATTGTTGCCACAGAAATGTCTTTTAGTACCTCAAAGAGGTTTAAATATACCGCTGTGTCTCTTCCATTCCTCCTCACACACACGTACGCACGCACGCACGCACGCTCGGAGTGATGTGTCTCATTCATTCTGTCATTCTGTCAGGGAGCAATGCCTCTATGGGGCCATGATTCATGTTAGCTTAAAATCCAAGAGGCTTGTAAATCAGACAGCACAGACTGAGGTATAGCACGCCCCACCTACGAATCTTTTTTCTTCTCTTTACTATCCTCTCCTTTTCACCTCCCCAACCAACTAACCCACCTTCCCTCCTGCTCTCCCACAACATTCTGTTCCTCTACAGATGAGTAGGGGCAGCAGAGTGGTGATATATTAATGTCTGTCTCTCTTGCCAGCAGTGTAGTGACAGGCCTGCCTAACCAGCATCCACTGGGACAGGAGTGAGGTGGGCTTTCAGCTGCCAAGAGGGAGAATGGAAGAAACCGTGGGGAGGAAAACAAAGGCAAACGGCACATATAGATTTGAGCTGCCAGCTTTGTAGTAAGAGTTAATAAAGATAAAAAACAAAACAAATGGAAAGAAATTAAAATTGAGAAATAGAGAATAAAGTACTTAACCATTTTCCGCATGGATAGAAAGAATAAAAAGGTGAAAGACTTGCAAAAGAATTGGGTGAGGCGGCAGAGCGTGACAAGTAAACAGCATAGCTGTTTCTTTGTAGAGTGAGTGAAGCAACAGGGGCAGAATAATGTGAAAGGTAAATGCACGAAGACCTTGCAAAGGTGAGGTAGAATGTGGAGAGAAAAGCCCCCACTGTGGTGCACTTAATTCCTCATCTAGCAGCGTTTGCTCATATGCGTGTGCATCTGTACGTTGTGTAGTCAAGATTCTCCCTTGTTTATATCAGAGCTTTGTTTCTGAGCGTAACTGTGAGTGTTAATTATTAAAGATGAGTCAGTCTGCTAGTTAAAATGGGCTCCAGCATGGAAATGAGGCCTCAAAGCCCAACGGCTTGTTTTGGCACCAGTCCACTTCTCTGCATACTGTATGACTTTGCTAAGTGTGTGTGTGTGTGTGTGTGTGTGTGTGTGTGTGTGTGTGTGTGTGTGTGTGTGTGTGTGTGTGTGTGTGTGTGTGTGTGTGTGTGTGTGTGTGTGTGTGTGTGTGTGTGTGTGTGTGTGTGTGTGTGAGATATATGATACAGTGAGAGAAAGCATGCAGCTATGCGCACCTTATGTGGATGCACATATTTAATAATGTTTGTGTGCCAACTCGCATATCTAATTATGTTTTAAGAATTGTCTTCATTATCCAACTCATCTGTGATCGATACTTGTGCACTCTCTCTCCCTCTCTCTCTCTCTCCCTCTCTCTCTCACAAGAACACACACACACACACACACACATTGCATTCAGCTGAGAAACTATAAAAAGGAATGATGGGGAGGAACGGATTGGTCGAGAAGACAAGAAAGAAGTGTAGGAGAGGAGCAGCAGGGTGAGCAGTAGTGGGAGAATGAAAGGGGAGGCGAGGAAGGGAACAGATTGGATGATGTGTGTGTGTGTGTGGTGTGTGGGTGCAGGGGGGTGTAGCTGGTGAATAGTGGCGAGGGTAAAATCAATAGTAAACCGGACGTGAAATGGAATTTGAGTCTCAGCCAGATAGGGTGCGATTGAAGAAGGGTCTGCAGTGTATGCACAAAGGACAATTTTCTATTTGTCTGTGTACGTGTGCGTGAGTTTGCACAGAGGCAGCTAGGGCAAACGGAGGTCAAAAGCTTTACTATTTGATGGGTCTGAAAGGGTATCCCATGAGCACGGATTGTGGGTAGGGTTGGTCCAGGGTGTGCTTGTCATGTAATTTTAATGCCTTTCCCTACCAAGGATGTGACTGGAGAACTGAAGTGTTAAGTTGTGTTTGTCTGTGTGTGTGCGTGTGTGTGCGTGTGTGTGTGTGTGTTTGTGTGTTTGCGCTCAGCCCTCTCGAGACTTCCAGCGACATGCCCTGTTCACACTCAGGAAGGTCTAATCTCAGCCAGTGTCACACACTTGCCAGTGAGAAAGTCTGTGAACGTTTTTTTTATGCCAGAGTGAGACAGAAGTTAAGAGAAAGAAACTGTGTTGAAACGGTTCATCTTATTATTGTTCTCCTACTAATGAAGAGATGTGCAGTTGGAGGGCTGTGTTTGGTCTAAAAGGGGGTTAGGGAGAGCAGGATTGAGGATTTAGAGGGAAGTTAAGAGGAGGGCAAGATTCTGTAACCATGGTAGAAATGTGTGTGTGCATGCAAGCGCAAGTATAAGATTTAGAAGTATGAAGAGGTATCTATCACCTTGCCAGGAAGGTCATTTGTTGAGAGAGTTTGAGTGGGAGAGACAGAAAGCAAAAGGAAAATGGTCAAGAGACAAGCTGGAAGAATGAAGGCATTAGAAAATGAAATCACAGAAGAGTAGAAATGAAAGGGGAAGTTAAGCAGAGGTGTGGAACAGAAGGTGAACAATGATGGAATGATTAGTCTTACACCACATAATCAGCCTGTCTTTATTCTGCCATATGAGCTGTAGGAAAAGATTTCTATCAAAAAATGAGGGGAAAAGAATCAATTTAGGTATGAAGGGTACATTAGTGCTTATTATTACACTTTTGTCTGCTGCACACTGGCAAAAGATAGCACTTGCAGATAATCTTTGCTGAACCAAACTATATTATGTATCCAAAAGAATTAAGTTATTGTAGAGAAGGAAATGAATTAAAATTGTACAAAACATTTCTTTTCCTTATCTATTGGTACATTTCCATTTTCTTTTTTTTCTTTTTTTCCTATCAAGGCTGTACTCCTTTAAACCAAGCAGTAAGCAATATAATGACCATAAATAGGGTGAGACCTCATTCAGCCCCATGAAGAGTGTTGCACTGCTGCATTGTGCACCTTAAGCGGACATCATTCTGTTTTGTATTAAAATCCACAGGCCTATTCAATTCTGTTACTGTCATTATCGTGAAGTCAACCTTGCCAGCTCTGTTGATGTATGCCACATCTTGTTTTGAAACAAAGTTTTGAATTGGTTTCCTGGTTTAAAAGTTTGCCAGTTCCCAGTTGTACATAGAGTAGCAAAGGACATTTAATTAAAAGCAAGCAGTAACACATATTAAAACAATTTTATTTAAAAGAACAGAAATACAGTGATAATTTGAATTCATCATGATACATTGTTGCTGCATTGTGTTTTTATTACATTTTTTAGATTATGTTGAGTTGACGAATTGTCCAGTATGAGGAACAGACATAGAATGAAAAAATCATTTCAACAACAGCAACACGTGAGTATAAACATGACTAAGAATATACAGCCACGCATTAGCACTAAACAATAACTACACTACAGTTCAGCAGGTATGTGGTAAAGCTACATTTTGAGCTGATGATGGTGTTGAGAAAAGCTTGGGTGATCACAAAAGTTGTTTAATTCATCCTCAAAGCACCATAAATGTCTCTACAATATTTGAAATTGCAAAATGCCATCCAAAAGTAACACCAATGTCAAACTCATTGTGCTTCTCAGGGGATGATCAAACTTAGTATCGGTGTTGATATTTAAGTCTGGACCAAAGTGGTGAATTGATTGACATATCGACACTGCCATTCCTAGAGCCATGGCGCTAATGTGGCTAAAAAGAATAGCGAGTCGATGATGAGAACAGATGTGTCTATGCGCACTTTCGTGTGCAAGTGTAAATAATTGTTGCGTGTGCATGTGCGTTGTTATGGTGGTGCTCAATTGTGCTCTGGGCTGTGACTTTGGGCTTGAAAGTAGAGCAAAGTGGACCATGGAAGAGTTATACGATTGCATACACTCACACATATACGCACACACTCTCCCTCCCTCTCTAGGCAGCTCTCTGGGCCGTGAAAGTGAGAAGAGAAAACATAGGCTGCTGTAAATGAGAAATGCCTGTGTTTCTTGCGACGGCGATGCTGATCTCAGCAGCGTTTGGTGTGAAATGTGTAAAGAATAGCTCCTGTTTGTTTAGCTAGCTGAAAGCATCACAATGAATAATCAGATTCTATCCCGCAGACACACTATGCTATTGATTCCTAGGAAATATCACCACGTAGAAGTACAATTTCCAAGTGGCATTCAGTATTGTAGAACATACAGTATTTTCTTTTTCCCGCACATGTTCACTGCATTTTCTACATTATTTATCTTATATAAATGTATCTTATATGTAAATTTCCCCGCTGTAGGACTAATAAAGGATTATCTTTTCTTATCTTATGCGACTCATATGAAAGACAACCTCCACCTGGAACCCAAGGCTGTAATGTGCAATTATTCTGGGTATTGAGCCAAGTCTATTGAAAAGAAAACCCAACTTTTATTCAGGAGACTTGTTGTGGATAAACATCTCCAGGCATTTCAGAGTGACGTTGGCAGAATGAAAAATCATTGTTTTTTCCCTCCCTCTATGTGTGTGTGGCGCTTAAAGGAGGCTGAGAGGGTCAGCTCTCCCCCGGTATCAGACCTTGTGCCTGGACCTGGGTCACGCTCCACCTCCCTGGAGCTCCAACCTGCAGAGACAGCATCCACTTAAATATACACATACACACACACTACACATTTTTACACTCCAAATGAGTTCCCGTGGGATTGCGTGTCTCCTGTCAGGACCTGCTGTTGCTTAGAGACTGGTCCTGGGGCAGAGCAGTCACACACACTCTTCCTCACTCTTCTGGCCTCGTTACACTTTTAGTAAGAATGATGGCACTCAGCTGCCTGTTGTCCATGAGCTCAAGGGACTGTGTGTGTGCGTGTGCGCATGTTAGACTAAATAGAATAATATTCCTAGATCTTATAAACCATTCCCCACTCACCCTCTTTCTCTCTCTAGTTTTGTTTCTGGAAAGAGAAGCACAGATATAAATCGCTGTATCAGTTCCCCTTACTCTGTATATGCACACACAGTCTGAGACACAGCATTGTGCTTTTGCTGTCCTTGGAGTAGTTTTATCACCCAACTCCACTTTGAGTTCAGTAATTACACACAAGCAGACTATTTTACAGAGATAAATGTGCTGGCTGCTTTGAGAACAGGACTTTTTTTTTTTTTTTTTTTTTTTATCTTGCTCCTTCACGGCGTATTTCACTGAGATAACAACTTTGATTGTGTGTGTGTGTGTGTGTGTGTGCGTGTGTGTGTGTGTGTGTGTGTGTGTGTGTGTGTGTGTGTGTGTGTGTGTGTGTGTGTGTGTGTGTGTGCTCCAGTGTGTGTGTGTGTGTGTGTGTGTGTGTGTGTGTGTGTGTGTGTGTGTGTGTGTGCACCACATAACCATATGTGCTCCAGGATACATTTCTGTGTGTGTGTGTGTGTGTGTGTGTGTGTGTGTGCATGCATGTTGCAATAGCAAAAAGGAAGATAAATGGTCTCTCTGTCTATCGTACGGATGAACAGTGTATCAAATGTGCTGATTTGCCAAATGAAAGACAAAAACTGTTTACCAGCGTTTTGTAAGAGCGTGACTGCCTTTCTGACAGAATGCAGCTGCTGTTGGATATATTTTAGGCGGCCTAACCAGCACTTGGAGACTTAGAACCACAGGGCTGCTCACTTCCCTAAACTCCAAGCTGCTGCTTTCTGATGCTGTGGTGATGCACGTTATCTTCAGTGACACAATGGAAGAGCTTCAGTCGAGGGCTTTTCACTCACCATATCTCATTTCGTGTATTGCCTCCGCGGTACAATTTTCGGTCTCAACATTTCTGCTGTATAACCTACTTTCTACTTAAAATTTCCATTTTTCCAGTCTACTTACCAGCCCATTACACACTTGCATCATCATTTTTGTCTTATTTTTTCCCCCTCTTCCTTTTCCCCAGCTGTACAGTAAGTTGCGATGTGATGACCAGCCGATGTTTGAGCATGTGGAGCAGCTGCTAGGCGATCTGGGAGGAGAGCTGGAGGGAGAGGAGGGAGACCCGGTCTTTGATGAAGACTATGAACCCTGTAGTGATGAGGAGGAGGAGGACGGTGCAGAGGCCCCCATGGAACACTGACAACAGCTCCTCAGTCGTACTCTGTGATTTCCCTTCTCGCCATCAAGCTTCCCTCTAGTTAAAATGTTCTAGTGCACTCTCTCAAGTGCCTTTTGTACTGACTGTCCTTTCACACCAGTTTATCAAAGATGAAATTTGAAATCAAGTGGGATGCACAAAAGAGCGGTATTAAAAGCAGCAGTCTACTCAATCCCTTTTAGTGAGTTGTTTAATGCTTTTGGTGAAATAAGTGCATACTTGAGTAATGCTTCCCTTAATCTCCATGACAGATGTTGATGAAAAAAATTTGTTTCAGAGCTTAACTTCTTACCAGCAGCAAAAGCAAAACACCTTTGAATGCTTTTACCTGTCATACACTCCCACACATTGGTCTCTACAAGCAACCATACATGGCAAAGCTACACATTGTCCTCAAAACAACAGCAGCAGTGTTTCCCTCTCAGACTGCATCTCAACAGGAAGTGAGCCTTATTAGAAAACTGAGTCTGCCAACAGTCAACGCTATCTTAACATGTAGCGGTTCTTATATTCCAAGTTCATGTGCAATTTTTGAATTTTTATGCAATTCATTGTACACTTCTTTTTTTTCCCCCATTCTTTTTGGGTTAAATCATTGGATTCAACAAGGCAAGAAACAATAGAGAGAACTTGACATTAACTTATGCAGCATGCGTTTTTCTGTCTTCAAGACTGTTCAGAGGGGCTGGTACAACGCCTCTCAGAAAGGAGAAACAGGCAACTCTGACTTCTTTATTTTTTTTCAACTAGATTTTCCATCGCAGCCTTTTAAAATTCTCAGGCAAGGCTACTAACTGCATCGGTTAGTTTAATGGAATGGCACAATGACCGATGCTTTTCACTTGCTTTTACATTTTTTTTTTTACAATTGAATTCAGCAAGGTGAATAGCAAGAACTAAGTGGTAGAACAGTGTACAGGGAGCTATTTTCGTTCTGTAAAAAAGTAAGGATTATGTCCTTTGAAAAACTAAAAGCAAAAAAACTCAAAATGTAGAGCATTCACAGCATAACAAACTATTGGTCCATTCAAAAGATGTCAGAGGGAAAATTTCGGAAACCTACATTGTGACAATAGTGGAGACACTCTTCCACACGACAACACCTAATATCTCTGAACCTTTCAAATATACACTCAACATTGGGAATGACTGGCCGAATTGAATCATTATCATTTAATTAAGATTTTTAAACATAATACATTAGGTTTGTACATTAGTTTTTTTGCACATTGCAAAATATTTTGGTACACAACAGTTTTGACTTTTCTAAAGCCCTGATATATTTAAGGTGAAACTCAAGCAGCATGCCTGTTAAAAAAGACACCACAGGCATCCACTGCTGCGCGGCCCCTTTGAAGAATTTTATAACCAGTAAATGGGAACATTATCTAAGATCCTGGTCCTGATAGGGACCCAGCCGCAAGCTGGGAAACCTGTTTGGGAACACGGGTTCAGATACCATGATCTGATTGTACGCGTTTGTGTTTAAGGAGTGTAAAAATAAAGCTCTGGAGAAAAAACAGATACGACAATGTCTGTGTGTGCGTGTGTATATGCTGCAGATATTGATAGCTTAATGTGATATGATGTGTTGTTATTTGTTGACCCAGCTTTGCTCAGAAATATTCATGCCTGTGATTTTTAATGTATGATAATGCACCAGGAGTACAGGCCTAGAGGACTGACTACCTGGAGCGCTGCTGTCATCTAGCATTTGGCTTTATAATTAAAATGGGCTCAAGTGTGTATGTGGGTTTCTACTTTTGTGTGTGTGTGTGTGTGTGTTACTGTGTGTCCATGCGGCTCATCTGCAGTGCTGTGTGATTAATGACTCCAGGGGTGAGCGAACATCAGCGGTCAGCCCTCTCTGGTTATTCTGAGCTGACCTAGTGTGAGTGGGCCATAGTGGACACAAAGCCTCGGGTGATCTCAAAATCCTTGGCCATTCTCTCACCTGTGCATCAGCCTCGGCACCGCAGGACTGTTTTCACTTGCTGAGAGAGGAGAGTGCAGTTTCTACACAAGGACACACATTCAATCACAGGGAAAGGACGCTCACTGTTTACTCGCATTCTTTCCCGCTCTACGCTGAAAATCGCTTTCTGAAAGGCCAGAATGGCTCTCTGAGAGGCCAGAAATAATCAGCCTTGTATGAATATATTTCTAGCCTGCAGAACTGCAGTGTTTGATCTTTCATGTTTTTTTTGTGTTTAAAATGTCCATGAATTAACAAATGTATGCATTAACAAAAAAAATCATTAAATTGATGCATAGTTGCTGCCTGAGTTGCATTCGTACATTCAGCAGATTTGTCTTTTACACCTGTATGTCAAGCTGCCTTTGGAGACCAGCAGCATGTGTTCGGTCTCCGGGGAAACGAACCCATAATTAGTATTTGTGTGTGCGTGCATGTGCCTGGATGTATTTTTTAATAATAGACATAATGAGATGAGGAGGGGAGAATAATCCTGGATTAACAGCTTTAAAATGCATGTGTCGTCATAACAACATCCTGATTTGGATTTAGTCATTGAAATACACACAAACACTCAGTAAACACACACACACACACACGTACACAGCAATTGTCAGATGGCTGAATGCTACAAGCTGTGTGTGCATGTGCTGTTTATCCTGTGCTGATGTACAGTATGTGTGTATCATGGACTTAATTAAAGACTTAAGCGGGGTGCTTCTCTGAAGGGATTAGGGCGGAAATGATCAGAATCTGGAGACTTACAGCTGAAACCAGTTAAACGGAAACAGGAGGAGGGAGTTCAGGACTCAGAGGAGTAAGGAGTTTGAGAGGCAGTTCTACAGTTTATACACACATTCACATGTTCACTTGTGTAAATTGTCCTCTTGAAGTCACGTGCAAGCACTCAAATTTGCTTCAAGGTGTGCAAGCTTTTCTTACTTCTCAAAGCCGCTATTTAGATTCTTACAGACACCCTGTGTTGATGCAGGAGAGGTTTAATAGATATTCAATGATACTCTGTGACAGAAATGCAGACGAGCAGTAAGAGGAAGACCAAGGACAAAATTGACTCCCCTGACATGAGGGTTGACTGATAGGAACTGCATGCCACTCATCTACCTTCCTTTCTTTATGCTGGGACCGAGCATTTGGACTGTGAGTCAACAACATAATGGGAGTGATGGTTATCTGACCCAAGGGTTTTCCTGACAGCCTTTGTTAGAAGCGATGAATCAACAGGCCTTTATCCTCTGCAGTGAAACCGTTTCCTGTATGGGATGGATTTCCTGGGTAATGGATGAAGTGCGTCGGATGTGGGGAAAGCTATGCAGCCGATTGACGTAAAGGGTTAATACTCACATCTTTGTGGGGCTAAACGTGATGATTAAAAGGTGATATGGTTTTTCTCACAGTTCTCATATTGGGAAAATGTATTGTTTTCCTGAATTCAATATGGCACGAGGTCAATGTCCACAATTCAATTCATTTTATTGTTTTAAATTGAATATTTGTTGAGGAAAAGTTTCCAGTGCCTTTCTCTTCATTGTACTCTGCAGAAACTCATTACTAAAACTCATGATTAACTCTCAGCGAAGTCGTCCTCATCATTGATCTGTGTTTTTTGTCAATAAGGCTATTTTAGACTACCCTGCTGCTTCTATTGTCTGAGAATTGCCTGTGTGCATGCAGAGATGCATGAACAGTTTGTGTGTGCGTTGTTTTGTTTTGCGGGTGCAAGCATAATCTTTGGTGGGAACATCTGTCTCTCAGAGATAACGTAACCGGGGAATTAGCTATGCTGTCTTACAACCGAGCATCACATCTCACTATTACAGCCTCCTAAATTATACCCTATTACACCTCTATGTGCGTTTGTGTGTGTGTGTGTGTGTGTGTGTGTGTGTGTGTGTGTGTGTGTGTGTGTGTGTGTGTGTGTGTGTGTGTGTGTGTGTGAGTGTAAGCAATGTGCTGACAGTGTCATGTCCTTGGGGCTCCTGCCAAGTTTAAGAGTATCACATAGCCCACTACTTCCTCTAATCCTTAAATCCATCGTAGAGCAGAATTCACATAGTTACTGGATAATACAAGTCCTACACATACAGGTCTCTCCTCAACAAGGAAGCCAAGCATACTGTAAGTGAATAGAATATAACAAAAAATATGATGGTTTTTTATAGGATAAAGGTGCTTTTACTGGCTCAGAATTAGACATGGTGATATATCTTTTTGATGTAAAAGCTCTAAACAGGCTGAAGCCACTTAGCTCTCCATATATGGCACCTGCAGTAACAGCAGTGTCTCCTGACGCATCAGTGGTGACAGATTACTCTTTGAAGTGGGAAGCTTAAAGTTCAGAAGCTCACAAAAGTTAGCAAAATGATGCATCAACCTAAAATATATGCGGGATCATTAACGATCAAATGTGATAACTGAGAGGACACCCGACTATTCAACTGATGGGAACTAGAATTTCTATTCAGTGCACTCTAATCTTGAGAGGCTTGATCCCTTTAAACTTTATTTTCACTTGTAACTTTTGAATGTCATTTCTGGCTCAGTTGAGGATTTGAAATATTACCCTTGCTGTAACTTCTCTTCCTAAGAGGAACTGATATTTAGATGTATATTGGAGTGGAACAGCCTGGTACTGTATGTCACACTCTGCCACGACTCAAGAAAACTTTTAATGAATGTCAATTCGAGAGAAAAGGTGTTGGAAGGGCTTTCCTTGTGTTATAATAATAATATAATACTGCAAAGCACCTTGTGCTTTGAACGTGGGTGCTGCACTGCATTCAAAATGATAAAAGAAACATATGCAGACTGTGTATGAGGGGAATTGAGAGGCTGAAGTGTAATGGTGCCTTTTCTTCTTCACAGTCAGAGAACAGCCGGGGGAGCTGAACGCAGCCCCACTGACCCGGTGGAATCAAAGGGAAGGGTAAGAGGCGAGACCACCAAAAGAAAGAAAGAAAGGGAGAGAGCAAGAGATGGGAAGTGTCTCATTTATACAGCATTGCAATCTGGGTCGATGGATCGCTTCAGTTGCAGTGAGGGGCACTTTTTGCTCAATGCAATCTATACCCACAATCTAACAATCAGATGTGGTGCCAATTGAGCAGTGAGCTCTCTGTGACTGCTGCTGTATTTGACTGAGTGCCAGCTTTAGTTTTTATACCTCATTAATTCATTGACTGAGGAAACCTCTTTTCTTCTCCATCATAAATCAAACCACATTCAAACCGCATACACACATGCACGCAGGTACACAAAAAAAGCAAAACAAGAACACACCATGGGGCAAATCTCAGGGCTTAGGTAATGATTTAATCAGTCACTGACAGAAAGTACACTGGTACCGTGATTAATAATTTCCACATGACCCTTGTGTGTATACCTCCTGTGTGTACGTGTGACTTCCAATTTTGGGTTAGGGTTACTCATATTCATGGGTGAATTTGCTTGTAAAATAACATCCTTTGTAATTTTCGTTCAAGTTCTGTAATTGCTTTTAAGCTTTCCGTGTTTTGACTCTTATCGTGCATTTTCCCCTTCAGACTTGTGAGTGATTTTAATGCTTATGAACCGGAGAGAAAATAGAGCAAAAAAATTAAGTGGGTTGATTTTGTATCATCTTCGCAATCAGCAGTATTGGAGAACTGAGAAATGCAGCACATTTTAGTATCTCTAAATTAAAGTCCGGGATGAGAACGGAGCAGTAGGTTGTGTGTGTGTGTGTGTGTGTGTGTGTGTGTGTGTGTGTGTGTGTGTGTGTGTGTGTGTGTGTGTGTGTGTGTGATTGTGTCAGAGAGCGAGAGGTAGAGATAGAGAGGTTTGATGCTGTAACAGCTGCTAATTATTGCTGCTCTATATTTCACATAGTCTGTTTGATCTCCTGTCCTGTGGAGAGAGATAGGGATTCTCTGTCTCTGTTTCTCACAAACTCACTCATTTGTAGACACACACACACACACACACACACACACACACACACACACACACACACACACACACACACACACACACACACACACACACACACACACACACGAGCAAGCTCAGGGGTCACAAGGAGGAGAAAGAGGAATGGTGCTCTAATTACCAAATCTCTGCAGGGGTTGACTTATATTTCTAGCCAACACCTCAGGAATCGGAGTGTACATTTTGTGTCTTGTTTTTGAGTCTGTATTTATGTCTCCGCTTGCTGTTTGCTGGGCTGTGTTCACTGATATCACAGAGGGCAAATCAATCCAATCTCTCAAAGCACTCTGGGAAGTCCAAGTCCATAGACCATCTGGATGCCGCTCTGTACTCCTCCATGTTCTGCTCCCTGAGTGCCGGCCGCTGCAGTGATCAACTGTTTGGCAGCTTTAATACATCCTTCACTCACCTGGCATGGATGCATAGAAACAGTTACTAACCACCATAGCCTTTGGTAATGATAAAAAGGTTTTGGTTTTTTTACCCCACATGTATGATATCGAAGTACAACTGTCTTGTGCAGAGTATGAGTCTTTAAACTTGGTAGATATTTCTTGGCTTTGGGCAGCCCCAGTGCTGTGAACCAAAGGTCAAACTGGATGCGAAATGTGGTCAAAGAATTGTGCTTATTTACTTATTGACAAAATATTTTTTCTGTCTTGTATTAAAAAAGGCCATAATAGAACTCAATTAAATTATTTATCGTACTTTTTAAAGGGCGGAATCTAACTCTTTGACTTACACAATAACAACATTTTCAGACTGATCGTTCTATAATTTGGAAATGGTGAAAAGAATTATTGAACATAGTTTGCGCATTTTATTCAATAAATTACTACACGCGCTGGATACACCTATAAATGCCATCATTATCTTTCTCTCAGACAATCTAGAACATTTTTTTTCAACCTTTCAATATTATAACCAGTTTAGGATATGAGAAATTCTAAATTCGGCCACAGAAAATTATGTTTATTTATTGACTCTTCTATGTTCTTTGCTTGCTTTGTGAAATACTGTAATGTTTTACCTCTTGAGACATCTAAAAATTATTAAAAATTAAAAGAAAAGCAGACAGGGAAATTCCTTTTACAACTGACATGTCCACAGTTCCTAGACATACAATCTGTGATAAGGGGTTAAGTACACATTGCTTCAATTTAATTGGTGACAAGTAAGACAGGTTTGGAGCCACAGCTCTAAGGTAATTTAAAGGTATCTGAGGAGTTCTGGGCCTCACTCTGAGATGTGATAAACCACACAGTAGCTTATTCATTTTTTATTTGGAACATGTTGTAACATGTTGCACGATCAACATGAATCAGACAGAATAAGAAAAAAGCATTAAAGCCTGTTTATTTTCACCCAAGTTTTAATGTAACAGATCTGAGTCATTCATTGCTGTCTCAACAACAGATTTGTTAAATGCTGTGTGGAGAAAAAAAAGGATTTCATTTCACATATAAGAATGAAAAGATGTTAAAGTGATTGTATCACTGAAGCCTTTGATTGTGGAATAAGAATTGTACCACTGGTCAAGGTTAAATTCACCTTTTGTTTTTATTGTATCCCATAATTCTAATTTCATTACTCAATGCCAGTATATTTACACTATAGAGACAAAACAGGTCTTAACATGTGTCAGATATGGAAATGAGTTGCTGTCCTTCATACTGTGTATGCGTGTGTGTCAGAAGTACCTCTTATATCCGCACACAGACACACACACACACACAAATACAGCATATACACCAAGGTTAAAATGGCTGTGCTAGCCCACCGGTCCCTGCAACATTATTTATGTTTGTTGAAAGTCACACCCTAACTCAGATAACCTGTATGAAGTGGAGATAAGGGGATAGTATTACCACTCTTTCTTGCCCCTCTGTCCCTGACATGAAGGGTACTTCAAAAGGCAGCTGGTCTGTCTGTGGTTCAGAAGTAAAAGGAGAGGATGACACAAGCCCAGCTTGTCTTTGAATAGCAGGTGCACCTTCCCTTTATTCTGGGCCTGAATGAGGAATGATGGAAAAAGCAAGGGATCAAAGTCTGTTTTCACTATGTCTGCTTCAACACAGCAGAGGCTAGATGGAGAAACTCATTTTCATTTGAAAACAGTCAATAGTTGGGCTGTTTGTGTGTAAGCCTGTGTGTGTGTGTGTGTGTGTGTGTGTGTGTGTGTGTGTGTGTGTGTGTGTGTGTGTGTGTGTGTGTGTGTGTGTGTGTGTGTGTGTGTGTGTGTGTGTGTGTGTGTGTGTGTGTGTGGGTTGATTCTAGTAAAAGCACTGACACAACCCCATTTCAAATAAAAATGTCCAAACCCAAAAATTCCTCTCTTTAACTCACTAGTCTGTTTTGCCAGGGAAGATTAATAAACATGGCAGGCACTCTTCACAACGCCTTCTGTTGAAACCTCACTGGCCAAGCTCTCTCCATGAAAGACTGAGGGTTCAAGGGTTGCAAGGCTACTTGGGAGAGTGGAGCGAGTGGGGTCGCATGGAAAGCGGAGGACTGGGGGAGGAGAGGGAAGGGATGATGGGACAGCAGAATGGAGGGAAACAGGGAGGATATAGAGAAGGGAGATAGGTGAAGGTGATGAGGGAGGGACGGGTGGAGAGGAGGCAAAGGGTGAGGGAGCTGAGCTGGGTGTGGGTGGATGGAAGGAGAGGTGGACGAGGTGGGAGAGGATGAGGAGGAGGGGGCATGGAGAGGGCTGCGTGTTGTAAAATGATATGATGGAGGCTGGAGAGAGGGGGGAGGTTAGGGACTCCCAGAGCCATGGGTTGAGTGAAGGTCTCTTGTGGGGTCACACGTGGAAGTGGGAGACTGACCTGGAGGGGGTGTTGTGCCTGTGTTTGCATCGTGTCCGTGTGAAGTGAGCGGGTTTGTGTCTGTGAGAGGTTGTGCAAGGGTGCAGGAGTGTATCGCTCCTCTAAAGTCCCACAGTTCTCCGTCTGTGCCGTGTGTGTGTAGTTCGTCTCTGTGTGTAAATCCGCGCTCTCTTGCGTCTGTTCCAGGACTTTCTGCATGTGCTCTCTCGCCTGCTCTTGCAGGAGCCGATATTTGTCCATTTCCTCAGCAGTAAAGCTGATTGGCAGAGCTGTCTCTCTACCTGTCTGCTTGTCTTCGGTACTAATCCGCGTCAGGCAGAGATTTGGAGTGCTGCTGGAGTTTGACTCAACCGTGTCCAGAGGACTTTTTTTACTGTCGACGGCCGCTCCAAGATCCGTTCCCCTGCTCTTCGTCTCCTCTTCCTCCTCTCCCTCCTTCTCCTGACTCTTCTCAAGCAACCCTTTGTTCCTTCTGGCCTTTCTCTGGATTGCAGGTAGTTTCCCTATGAGAGGCAGAAGCAACATCCTGGCTGGTTTCTGTGGCAGAGACTTACTGGGGGATAGTCCTGGGAGAGTTGTAGCTGTCCTGCTTGTGTCGACAGGGGCAGAGGGTCCATGGACGAGGTCAGGCTGGTTATTGGGCTCCTTAAGCTGAGACGGGCTTGTGTCACACTGATGTGTGTTAAGGCCCGGGACCGTGGGAGCAAAATAGGGTCTGTGAGGCGAGGAATGAGAGAAGGAGCAAGAGGTAAGTCCGGATGAAGTGGACATGGGGCTGCTCTGCTTTTTTGCCTCCTGGGGGGCCTCAGATGAGAACCCTGGAGCTACAGAGGACGTCCTGCCAGAGCTAACTGTCAACCCATCAATGGTGACTCCTGAGCAGGTACTGCTCCTGCTCGACTCCCAGCTTAGCTCGGACATGCCGGTGCTGCTGAAGGGGCTGCAGGAGCGCGGGCTGTGGCCTCTGCTGGCCTGTGTGTTGGCCACACTCTGGGGGCTGTATGTCTGCCTACTTGTCCACCACTCAGGGCTAGAGAAGTGTCTCGAGCTTGAGCGCCTGGTGCCTGCACATTTCCACACACAGCCCGGGCTGTCTCTGCTGTCTGCTCCTGTCCTGGAGCCTGACCTGGATCTGTGTGTCCCCCTGTCCTCCCAGCTGTCACTGCTGCCCCATGTCCATCTGTCCACGCTGAATCTGTCCCAGTCTACATCTTCTGTGCTCAGACGTCGGCCTCTCCTGCCCCAGCTGCTGGGACTGGGGCTAAACTTTGCCACCCGATCCCACTCCACTGCTGCGTTTCTCGATCTCCACCCACTCCTTGACCTGCCCTCCTCACCACCTCGTGGATAGCCCCCCTCAACCACTCCCATTGTTCTGTATCTGAAATCGGGCCCCTGTCTCTGCAACCTGAATGCCCTCCCATTTTCCCGCCCCTCTCCGTCTCCTCCCAGACTTCACGATGCCTCAAACTCTTCCTCTTACTATGAATGGATTTCCTGTCCCTGTGGAGGAGTTTTCTCTTTCTCGTCGGGCTGCAACCACAGCTGTTGTCAGGGTAACAGCAGTCAATGAAACTCTTGGGGTTGCTATGGTGACCCCTTTCCCAAAACAGCTTTGAGTTACATCCTGGTGAGAAGGAGTGTAAGGAGAAGTGAGACCGCCAGGGAAAAGTCGCTGCGTCTCCGTCTCGCTTTCCCTCCCCCTCGTTGTGTCTGTCTGCCGGGTGTCTGGCGAGCTGGGAGTAGGCACTGCAGTGCTCTGCCTGCTCTCTGTCTGGCTGTGACTGGGACTCAGTGCTGTGGCTCCTGTGAGGCCTCCTCTTCCTGACAGAGACAGATACTGGCTCAGCCTTACATCTTCCCAGGAGACAGCTGCTCCCAGCTCCCTGCACCTTCCTCCTCCTCATCCTCGTCTCCCTTTGCCTTCCTTTCTTCCCCCAGGTCCCTCCAGCTTCTCCACTCCTCTCGGTGCCAGTGGAGACTGTAGAGACAACACTCCTCACTTTGCACCTTGCTGATTGGCGCTTGTTTGAAGCTTTTCCCTTCTCAGCCCTCTTCCTCTTTCCCAGCTTGTGTTTCTTTGTGCTGGCTTTCCTCTTTTTGCGTGACACTTCTGAGACACCCACGTACGGCTGTGGAGCGCTGGCACACTTGCACAATGTCTCGCTCTCACACTCACACCTGGACGGGCTGGTGCACATCCTCTGTGTGCCAGGCTGGGTGACAGACTCTAATTTACAGCTCAGAGCTATGATGGCTTTCTCCCTGATCCCTCTAGCACCCCCTAATCTGCCTCCCAGTGGATTCTGGGAGTTTGTGTCAGAGCTGTCACTATGAGTGGGGTCAAATGAATGGGAGGATGCACTCGCACAATCATTCATACTAAGCGGGCATCTTCCTATTTCTGGTCTTGTTTCTGATGATGAAAGGTTTTCGTTCTTTAGGAACAGGTGTGCTTCTGTCTCCACATCGATAGGTTCTTCAGCTTTTTCCTGTCTGTGTGCTTCCAGCTCTTGTCTTGTCTGTCTTTGTAAACAGGAGGGAGCGTCTGGTGTAAGAATAGCTGGCACACGTAGATCTGCTTCATCTGAGAGAGCAGACAACTGAGTTTGTTGTGACTCCTGCAGATCCTCTGTGAGTTGTTCTGCTTGTTGTGGGTTCGAGCAGAGTGGGTTGGAGCTGTAGGAGATGTGTGGTTTAGACTTGGTGTACAGAAGCAAATTGACAGGCCATCTCAGACAGGTAGAGCCATCTTTCCCCAGCACACACATATACTGACTCTCCTCCATCCCCCCCTCTGTTTCTCGCTTTCTGTCTGTCTCGCTATCTGTGTGTTCAGTGTCCATGTGTGACCCTGCTAGTGCCGTGCCCCAGAGGGCCACCTGGGTCTGTGATGGCAAGCATATTGAATCGGGGCTCTGATTATCAGGTGCTGCTGTGGAAATAGTAGAGTGTGTGTTCACTGCATCTCCTTTTCCCATCTCACCCTCTTCTCTGGCAGCCTCTCTGGGGATTGGCCCTGTGTCATTTAGGCTAACACTGTCAGATCTTGACTCATGCTTTTCACACTCACTGTGTTTCCCCTCCTCTGCTGCCCCAATTTTCCTGTCAATGTCTTCCATCATCTCCTTTATCCTCTCTTTCATTTGTTCCCTCTTCTCTCTCTCCTCCTCTTCCAGGTCTGAGAAGACGGAGGCAGAAGGCTCAAGCCTGGGCCCCCTGCGGGAGAAGCAGAAGGACACTCCAAGTCTGCCTCCCACTCTAGCCTGCCCAGGGAGAGGCAGCTGGGGATGCAAGCCCAGGCAGGACTGGGGGTACACTGCAGGAGGGTCTTTATTTGATATCGGGTGTGTGATAAGTGGGGACTCAGCTAGAGCAGTGGCCAGTGGCATCTGGGAAGGAAATTGACATGGATCTTCCGGCTGGTGGCTGAGACGTGCTGTTCTGGGTTTTGTAGGAGGGGGTCTATAGGTGTGTTTGAAGGGTTCAGGTTTGTTCTCAGGGATGCGGTCCTTTTGATCCTTGTCTTTATCTTGCTGTTGTCTCACAGCCCTGACAGCACTTCTTAGTCCAGAAGTCCTCCCTGGGACTCTGAAACAGAGAGTGATTTGAATTGATTTAACTTTACATCACTTTAAATTAAACTTAAATTGGTAGATTTAAAACATGAAAATATGCCTGAGTATATGCCTGAGTAGCATAGATAGATAGATAGATAGATAGATAGATAGATAGATAGATAGATAGATAGATAGATAGATAGATAGATAGATAGATAGATAGAGATAGATAGATAGATAGATAGATAGATAGATAGATAGATAGATAGATAGATAGATAGATAGATAGATAGATAGATAGATAGATAGATAGATAGATAGATAGATAGATACAATGAGTATTCTACTGAGAAAGAAAAGAAAGGTAAAAAAACAACAAAAAGAAAGACATAAAGAAAAAAGAAGAGGCTTAATATTGGTATTCATAGCTATGCTGTTCACATATCATTGCCTGATTATAGGAAAACACATTTAATTGCACAGGGAATAGGCGCAATCAAGATGATTATAACGTGATGTATTGTTTTTTTATCCGTTGTTTTGATTGCTGTAGGTATGCAAACCCAGAGGCAAACTTTCATCTTTCAATTTGTTAAACTCATTTTATCTCCTTCTTAAAAACAACAACTTTCTTCTACTCACATCTCCTTCTCCTACAAATCATCTACTCTCAGAGTATCGACGAGAACGTGTCTTCACGTTATATTTACTTCACCTGTGGCCTGTCTAGGACAACTGGGTGCTCTAACATCTGTGGATACATCCATCAAATGAAGGAAACGTTGACTGGATGTGACACACTCTAACCCTCTGGAGTCCTGCCCCTGGTCTTATAACACTAGCACATTGCCACAGACACACACAAATGCACTCTCCTCCCACTCACCGCTGGGTTTCCTGTTGCAGCTGTGCGAGCTGGTGCAGACGCCTGAGAGCCTTCTCCTGTTTGCGCTGGTCCTTCCATGATTTTGAGGCCACGTTGCGAGCAAACTCCCTGTGCTTGAGTTCCTTTAGCCTCTGCAGGAAGTGAAAATTAAGGGGTACAGAGGGAGGGACAGAAAAAGCATGTGGAGGGCCCAGGGTAGCGAGAAGCGACAAGAGTGGGACAAAGAGAAGAGAGAGTGAGAGATTAGTTTTAGGAAGCTCTCTGAGGCAGCTGTCTTTCAAACCTACACAACAGTCAGCAGCGTTTGCAGATGTTCTCCTTCTAAGCTCATGTCCAATTAACTCCATTCAGCCTGGAAGAAAGCGTCTTTTTTCCCAACACACAGCTTGAAAGCAAACACAACCCAATTGGTGAATAGCAGATTACAGACGCAGTCGAGATGAGTGGCATGAGTGATTTAATGACGATGATGAATTAGCCAAGGAAATTTCTGAAAATGTTCAGCCCTCCGTCAGTCTTGACAGCTTCGTTTGAGCGACAATCTGATCCAATGAATGATCTGCTCTTTAGCTGGAGTGTAGCAGAGGCTGCATTTGCTGATGCTGAAATTACAAATTGACAAAATAACCACCTGAGACATTGTAAAGAGATTTCAGCTGGAAAAATGCCAGACCATGTTCTGTGTGTGTGTATGTGTGTGTGTGCATGCACAAATGCAAGAAACATAACATAACTGGCACACCACAGTAGTGAGTAGTGAGTGATTTAATTTTGAGCAAACTGGTGCGTCTTAGTGCGTCATAGTGCATTAAAAATAACAATTAGCTCAATTTTGTGTGTGTTTTGTGTGAGTTCACATGTGTGCATTTGTGTGAAACTATGTGTATATAGCCATAGGTGTGCCAGTCCTCTCAGGGAAACAATGATTCATGCCTCTCTCTCCAGTTTCCTTTTCTGACACACTTTAATCCCTCCTTTATCCATGCTTGGCAGGTGTGTGTGTGTGTGTGTGTGTGTGTGTGTGTGTGTGTGTGTGTGTGTGTGTGTGTGTGTGTGTGTGTGTGTGTGTGTGTGTGTGCATGTTGGTGTGTTTATATTTGTATGTCTGAAGGCTAAGGAGGGACTAAGGAGTTTGGGAATAGCTGCAGTATCGTGCACCACTATCCCTCTTATCTCCCGTCTTATTCTCTCTTGCTTCCCAGTATATTTTAGCTATACCTCAATGTGCAACCCACCCATGGCTTATAAATTCAGGATTTGTTGTTTATTTTATATATTTGTGAATTTATCCTGTAGTATAAGTTGCAACAGGATTACACCACTCTCACTTTTAGATTATGTTACGCTATTATCCATCCGTACAGTTTGTATTGCACAAACACACGCACACATGCACACATCAGATTAGCCCCTCAGACATCAGATTTATTTATACACTCACTCTCTTTCACATCCAGATCTTATGCTGGAGTTGACAGTCGTCAGGTTAATCTCTGCTGAGTCTTACACAATCGGGTGTCTTTTTACATTATCGCTCGATGCTTAACATCCCACTGTCGGCTCACTGAAGACAGCAAGTCTTAAGTATGTGCCAACGGAACAGCACTTGTGGGTTTGTATCCCTTAAACATTCGATATATGTGCTTGTGCATTGTAGATGTGTGCGAGATCACGTGTGCGTTTGTTAGTGTGTGGTAAGGAGCTTTGAGTGGCTTTGATGCCAAACTCATTCTATGGGATATATTAATCATGTTCAGGCAGAGAGGCATACATAATGAACGACTGCGGACAGAAAGAGGTGGAAGAAAAGATCAGAGTCGTTGTACTGTAGCTGTCCATGGCAATGACTGAGAGAGTCTATAAAAGATGGGATGTATGAAGATGCATTTCTTCCTCCTTCCTCCTTCCTCTTGCATTTGCACTCTGCCAGGTTATTGTTCTCTCTTAAAACGGATCCCACTGCAGGGAAACCTGTAGCTATATTTAGAGCCAAACAAAATGTTGCACACAGAACCATTTTCACTGAGCAAACAGTGCAGAGATATTTCCGTTTCACCCTTTAAAGTGGATACTTTTGTCTTTAAAGATGATGTCATGTCCCCAACAGCTTGAAGCGATATTACTCTCCAACATGCCAGTCTAGCTATGTGCTGTGAAGCTCAATCCATCTGTCAAAGCCTCGATCAATATTCCTTTAGATGTGTTAAGGAGTGCTCAGGCTGAGGCAACTATGGATGAGTCAGAGTTGATTCATTTCAAATCCACAAGGGCCTTAGAATGAGGATGGGTGTATACTTAGGTATCATGTTAGGGGCCATGCTAATGGGCTGATTGCTCTTTTATTTAAAAGGGAGCATAATTCTCTTGTAATGAGCAATTTCTGTAATCAGCAGTGAATGCTGATAAAGCGCTGCATTCAGACATGTTTATCCCTGAATCGATGACAAGGAAAGGAGACAGAACAAACGCAATCAGCTTCCATTCTCCAAAGCCAATACTCCTGCAGGGAAGCTGTCTTCAGCTAGAATTTCATCTGTTGTCTGCTCAGTAGGCAGAGTGTGCATGCATGCCTGGATGTGTGTGTGTTCCTACTGTGCCAGTGGCTACTGTCAGCTCAGTGCCTCATGCAACTCGTTTCATGTGCCTGCCTCTGGCTATAACAAAGCATTAACATTGGCCTGCAGTTGCTTCGATTCATTTTCAAAGAACAATGACAGCGAAGGAACAGTATTATTTAATGTTTATTTCATGTCGCACAGTGTGGGCGTTCAGAAGTGGGCGTTCAGAAGTGGGAAGTGGCTTGGCTTGGTTGAGAGATTGCCTGTGTTTGAGGACAAGTGTGTACACGGGGAGTGCATGTCTGTATGTTTTTGTATGTAAGTATATGCCTTGGCATGACAACAGATATCTGTAGGAGAATGTGCTATCAGCAGAACCTTCAGCTTGTTAGTCCAGAGTGGAGGTTGTGTGTGAAAATGGATGTGAAGGCAGAACGCAGGAGAAAACCTGCTGCCGGGCCTTTTCCTAATGGTCCATTGGCCTCATCTTTTCCAAACCGGAATAATAGAATCATACTTGAGCTATGACTAATGGCTCCATGTTTTATTTGGTACAGCATATTTATTTCTCTTTTGAAGGAAGTACAATTTGAAGAATAAAGTGAATTTTGTAGCAGCATCCTTATGTACCAGATACATACAAATCAAGTGCTCTAAATTTTGTACTAGAAAAAAACAAATCTTCCATCTAACTTAAAATGGAAACGTGTTAATTTACATGAATGCATGTATGTATGTATGTGTATGCATGTATGTATGTATGCATGTATGCCTGTATGCCTGTATGCCTGTCCTTTTTTTTTTATTTTTACAACCATTCATCCAATCAACACTTTGCGAGGGTATTGCTGAGGACCCAAGAAGGGCAGTGTTGAGTGTGAACTTTTGAGATCTATGAGATATATCTATTGGTAGTGCATTGTGTACATACTGTAGTATGTTGAGAGAGGACTCCCATAATCATTACACCGAAAGGCATGCTGGGTAGAGCTCCCTCTCCATCAATGTTTGTCTGAGCTATTGCACCTGAATAAGGCTCATACTCTAGAATTATTACGGGATGCAACTGTGTCATGGTAGGTGTACAAAGGAAACCGAGGCAGCGCAGTGTTGTGTGTTAAGTTATTTGGATGATCGGTTCTTAGAAAGCTGCAAGCAGCAATACTGGAAGCCAAGCATGTTTTGAATGGGCACGGCACTAGTTATCATAAATGTGGGTCTTTGAGAAAATACCGTGCACATATGATTATTAATATGTTTCAGTTTTCAGTTGCTGCGAGTGTGTCTACAGTATATGTGTGAGTATCCACCTCTGTGTGTGTGTGTGTGTGTGTGTGTGTGTGTGTGTGTGTGTGTGTGTGTGTGTGTGTGTGTGTGTGTGTGTTTGTAAGAGATGACGCGGTTGTCAAACTCCTGCTGTTACGTGCTGGGAAACTGTACCCAATGGGCAGATTGACATGGAAATGTAAAGCAGCTTTCCGTCAACATTTAGAAAGCTAACGCCATGACAAGAGATCATAAAGAATTGTCTGCATGTGTGCTATCATGTAGCATGTGTAAGTGAGTGTGTGTGTGTGTGTGTGTGTGTGTGTGTGTGTGTGTGTGTGTGTAGCTGTAGTGCTGGTGCATCCCATGTACCTGTTTGTGTGCATGGTCGTAGGAGTTGATGTGGTTGTCAAACTCCTGGTGTCTGAGGTACTGCTTGTGACACAGCTCACAGTAGAAAAGAGCCTTCAGATCCTCCACTGAGCAGCCCAAAGCCCTCTCCGCACGCTCCTGGAGAAAGAGAGACACGAGGAGAGAACGAGTGAGTGCGTTGCAGGGGTAGGGGGAGAAAAAATGAAAGAGTGTCGAGATAGAGGCATAAACAGACCGAGACATGAAGGGTTAGAGGGGCAGAGATAGAGAGCAAGAGGAGTTGGGGGAGGGGGGTAGAAAGAATGGCAGATTGTAAGCCATTTAGAGCAAATCTGCATCCCAGAGACATCAGCAGTAATAGCCTCTACATGTGCTCTGCATAAAACTGTTAAACAGCTTCCCATTAAAGTATGCTGCTGCTGCTGCTGGAGGTTGGACAAAGGCACTGAAGCCTTGTGTTCATGGCAACTTGTGCCCGGGGACACATTTAATACAGCCACTGTAATAGAAACCTGTGTATGTACTTTAATGGCAAATAGTCTTAGTCTGCCTGCAGATAAAGTGGCAATTGTGGTCGACAGAGAGAAAAACTGAGATTCCCTAAATGTACAACTTGGTCTTTTGTACACTGGCAAAACCGTGCATGTGAAGAACTTTCAGACAAATACACACAAATAGAGGTGCGTAAATGGCGCATTGACAGACGGATACACATGCAGTGCAAATGGCACATGGACCTCAGGGGATAAAACGCTTGTCTGCATGCTCACATCAGCCAAAGGGCCTTTTTTTTTGGTCTTAGGACATGCACAGTAGAATTGTGTGTTTGCTTGCGTATATGTGTGTGTGCGCGCGTGCACATGTTTAGGGGTGTGTGTGCATTCATGCCATGCTCTGCTTCAGAATGTAATTTCCCTGAGGCTGGGGGCTGCCAATAAACACTATTGAATTCTGTTCTACTCTGACATGATGGGAATTTAATTTGAGGTTGTCACTTCTTTCTCTCACTCTCTGCTTCTTTCCTTCCCTCTGTCCATCTCCTGGCTCTTTCTCCCTCTCTTTGATAACTCTCATGATTTCCCAACCCTTTCCCCCCCCACTAACACTCTTTTCCCCTTCCCTTTATCTCCCCTTTTATCCCCTCTATTTGCCTTTTTCTCTCTGTCTAGCTTGTTTCTCCTCTGTTTGGTGAGCCCTGGGTCATGCAGTGACAGAGTCTATTGGCCCCAATTTGCTTCAGTAATATGCCTGCACAGAGGAACAGAGGTGAGAGGAAAAGAGAGGAGAAGAAGGAATGCAAGCAAGAGGATAAATGACCCCTGCCTACCCTCACAGACACACACACACACACACACACACACACACCTGGCTTTATTATTATCACGGAGTAACAATCCCTGATCATGTCATCACTTTTAACAGATATAAATTACGATAATAATTATATTATAACTACACACACACACATTTAAACACACATACAGAAATAATAACTCTCCTTCCTCCTTCTCTCTCCATTTGGCTTTCAGTCAGATTTGATGAAGAGGAGAGGAGGCTGAAGAAAGGACCATGCTGACAGGACTCCTATACCTAAATCAGCAGAAAGGTAACTAATATACATTGATCCTGTGCAACTCTCTGTGTGTGCATGTGTGTGTGCCGCGGTATCGATCTGCCTTGCAGGCTTAAGTCACGACCAGGAAATGATCCAATCACCCAGAGCGGCCTTCCTTTGAGTGGTGCCAGGATGAAGAGATTGAGATACTGAAAGCTGTGTATTTGTCAACCTTTGGGCTTATGCAAGATTACATAGGAGCTGTGTAAGTGCATGTCTTCAGTCACTCATTGTATGTGTATACATGTGTATATTTCAGTGGGCACTTGCCTTTGTACCCCCTGACCCTTTCTTCTCACCTCTCTACATTCTGTCAGGGTAATTATTTTGAAGAGGGAGAAATTTATACAGAAAGAGGGGTGTTTGTACATGAGAAAAGGCGTGAAAGCAGAAAATGTGTGTGTGTGTGTGTGTGTGTGTGAACTCAGAAGCCATTTGTTTATGTTGGAGAGACATCCTGACATGCATTTTCCTGCGGCATAAACTCATACATGAGCGCTTTCATTTGCCTTAAATAAATACACCTAATGTGATTTCTATACCCTTAAGCACCAACACAGAATGCATAGACATACTTACAAAATTACATCCACACAAACACTACCACACTTATGCATGCACAGGCGCACATAGTCTGTCAACCTGATATACCAGAGCTAAATTAACATAGACCTCAATTTATCTCACTAGTATAAATGGGTTTGCTGAGAAAGCACAACCGATATCTGCAGACCTAAACGGACAGTGATTGTTTGCAGGATTATGTGTGTGAGTGTTTGTGCGGGGCTGTGAATGTGGATGAGCCTTTTTTTTATTTTCGCTTATCCTCCATTTATGGGAGAAGTGCCATGTTATTCCTCTTCATAGCTGAAATTATGTCAGAAATAAGAGTCGTAATGAACCATAACTGGAGTTTCCGGCACACACGCATGTAATCCAATGTCCCGAGTTTATGTGGAAATGAACAGGTCACGCTTAAAGTGTTTTGCACACGTGGTATGTCAGTGTTAGAAAATGTGTGAACTGGAAAGTAATGATATACAATGTATTCACAAAAAAGTCTTTAGAAAGACAAAGTCTACTTTCCCATTAATCAAGCCACCCTCAAGAAAAGAAAATATATTTCATTCAGACTCATAGCCCTCAAAAATAGCTTTATAAACAGTCCTTTTGAAAACCAAAAAAGAGTTACACATTATTACATTTATATCAGCATTGTTCCATATTTTAACCCCAACAATAGAAATGAATCTCCTTTTAATCCCCTTTTAAGCTTTTCGCATGGTAAACTTACAAAAATGACACCCTCATTAGTTGTAAGCATACTGTAGAAAGACGTATGGAGATTTCAAATATGCATAACTAAAAGCTTTTCAGAATTCTACGTCTAGTGATCTTGACCTCCAAGACCGCTGATCTATAAAGAATACGAAGGCCCCTTAGATAATGTGCTTATCGCTGTCACAACTAAACTCAAACTAACATCTTGTCATTAAGCTGACTGCAGGTGGAACCTCAAGGACAGAGAAAGGTTGGATGTTTGAGGCCAAGTCTGAAATTGGATTTAGCTTAGCCACTATATCAGCTATTTATTATTTTTTAAAGGTCTGCTTTTTCTCTTCAGCCATCTACTAAACTGTGCAGTTCTTTAAATAAAAGATGGGTTTGTAGGCACACATTTGTTGTTGAAAATAAAAGGATATAACGTAGAAAACACTGGAAAAAATGACTTTAATGCTGAGAGTGATGAAGACTTTCTGTACATAGACTTGAATATGCTCAGTGCAGCCACATTGTTTTGCAGAATTAGGTATTATTTAATAAATGACACTAAAATAAATTATTAAAGTAGTGTCCAGACACCTGCTGTACTTGTGCTAAATTGTTTCACTCGTCTTACCGGTCACTTTCTCTGTAGCTGTAATTAAATATTGAACAGTAATTCCATGGATGGCTGGACTCCTATCCTGGACAGAGTGTGAGGGAGGACTAACAGAGTGATATTATAGTATAGTCACTCTTTTGAGAGGATTTTGCCTCCTTAATGTGATGTATTTCCTGTTAAAACGTGATGGTTGGCTGGGGCATAATGCACAGAGAGATCAAATATAGGTTTAAACAAATGGGATGTCACTGTAGGAGAAAAAGACTAAAATAAAAATAATAACAACAACCTTATTAAATGATTAGATGACACCTTGTTACACATAAATGATGATTACACTCCCCTTATGTCTCTCTTTCTTTATGCTTTTATCACTATGTGTGGATAAGTAACTGTGACGAGATGTGCATGGGTCGGTGGTGAGTACATAAAAATATAATTTGCAGAATTGCATTTTGTGCGTCTTCTTACTGAAATTTGTTGGCTTGGACATACTGAGATGAAACTGTTCAGATATGATAATTGTTAACAGCATGGCAATACACGATTTAATTGCAATCTTGGTTCAGTATGAAATTCAAAACATATCCAAACTAGCAAAAAAATAGGCCTCAGCATGCATAATAAATCCAGAGAGAGAAAAAGAAAGCCCAGTAGCAACATAACTGATGGTAACAGATTCTCTCTGTTCAAATATATTAACCGAAGAGTACTTCGACTGCAGGGGGGAGATAAAGTATGTGGCTTACTTTGAGGAAACTATTGTTGTCTTTTTCAAACTTTGCTTCTTTCCAGCTGTGTTCTTCCACTCATTATGCTACTGTTAATTATAACAGTATTTTACAAGTGAAAATCAGCTGACTGATATGAAGCACTGGTCTGTAATTAGCGTAATCTTTCGTATCACCTGTATTTATTGTACTACATCCTTTGCTTAAAATGTTGTAATTGTATCCTCAGTAGGTTAGGGTTGCTTTTCATAAAGTAACATTTTGAGAGTCTACAGCCAGATCCTTCAAAAACATTAAGGACATCTGCCTTTTTAAAAATTAAATTAATCTTGAAAATAAAGAGAGGAGATGAGAGTGACACAGGGACTCACAGTGACATTCATGAATTCAGAGAAATTCTAATTGCTACTGTGCCTTGTGAGGACAATTCAATAAACAATTCATAACTGTTTATCAAGCCCAATTAAGTCTTTAATTATCTTTGGCTATAATTATCACCCTAACTTGGCCACTGTAATGAATAGAAACAATTCCATTAGTGGTAAAAAATAATTCAGCAAATCTGTTCGCACCCGCTCTGTCCCCCTCATGCAGTCTAAATGGCTCTGTGTTTTCTTCTCTGCCGTCTCTAAAGTGTTGCTGTGATTATCCCCGTCAGACACACATGCATTCACACATGCACACGGGGAGAGTCTGGCGGTGCCGTGTTGATTTCTGGCCATTCTTCTGCAGCTAATGACGGCTGACCTGAGGGCTAAGTTGCTTGTTACTGTAATGACCTGCAGATCTCGGCAACAGACACATTTGCACACACACACACACACACACACACACACACACACACACACACACACACACACACACACACACACACACACACACACACACACACACACACACACACATAGGAACACAGACTGCCAAATAGGATCCGTGAGTGTTAATGAGCTGGTATTTACAGCCCTAATGCATCTCCCTTGACTGCCTTTAATATGCCTCTATGGCCAGTACCCACCCATTTAGTCATCCGACGTGTGTGCATGTATCTGCGTTGTACATCCCAGCCGTTATTTTGTGAAACCATCTGATAGTGTTTGTGTATCTTTGTTTGTTCCAGATCATTAAAAGCCAGTTAGAAGTATGGCTAGAACAAGCACATAGAGCAATCATAGCGAAAACCGCAGATGTGTTGACCATAGATACGGTCAGAGGTTTCTTTCAGCCAAAAGGACAGATGTTTTATTAACAGTAAGCAGCATCATCTCACACACTGCCAGCAACCAACTCTTTGAAGGAGACACTAGAAAGGCTAATTCACAATACACAATTACCACCACATACACAAAGTAGTACAAAGTTTATTCCAATGATCCAGTGTCAGGAGTGTCGTGACTTACAAACTGTGTGCTTTCTTAAGCAACAGCCTCTAAACACCATGAATCACCAGCCTTTTCTCTTTCCATTGTGTCTTGCTCAAAATATAACCAAATGTTCCATCTCCCTCTGACCTTTTAAGTCGAGCAGCAGGCAAGACAAACAAACTGAATGAATAAATGATGAAGAGATTATATTTGCTAATTTGCCCTATGCCCTTTGTTGTTTCGTCCATATGAGGAGTGCGTCTCCCTGGATCTGATCCTTAAACCTCCGAGATGTAAGGGATGTTTTTGTTTGTATATCTCTATCTCTGTCTGTCTGTCTGTCTGTCTGTCTGTCTGTCTGTCCGTCTGTCTGTCCGTCCGTCCGTCCGTCCGTCCGTCCGTCCGTCCGTCCGTCTATCTATCTATCTATCTATCTATCTATCTATCTATCTATCTACAAATATATATATATAGGGTTATAATGGTGCTCTAGTGATTTAGTATGGTAAAAACATAGACATAAACATACGTTTATCCGTTTAACTGTGCATTTGCAAAAAACATAAACTTTACTAATGTCAGCATATTTAAAATGTATTTGCAAATCCTTTGCAGTCAATGACTGCTTGAAACCCATAGACATAAGCAGACACTTACTGTAGGTAGCCTCTTTGGTCAGGCCTGTAGTGCAGCAATATCTTACCAATTAAACAGATGTTCAGTTCGATTGAGTGTCTGATTTGGTTACTTAAGAAAAGCTCACTGTTTTGCCTAAAAAATATCTCCATTGCCTTGTCTATATGTTTAGGAAAATTAGGCCTCATGCAAGGACATTTTGTATCCTTATCTTATATACAAGAGAGCCGTGTCAAATTAAGGAAACACTCCTAACTTCATATATCTGTAAACAACCACCGTAAACATGATGAATGCCACCTGTGCGCAAATGAGCGTTCATTCATGAGAATTGTAGGGTAGCATCATAAAGCCGCAATTATACCCTATAAGGCTACTTGTCCTGGCCTATATGTCCAGAAATGTTTTTTCATGGACATGACACCAAAGAATAACGAATATAAAACTTCACATGTTTTGAGATTTTGGCTCATGCTTACGGCTATCCATAAAGAAAAATCAATACTCTATAGAAGCGTCGGCATTGGAAGTAAGTGACCTGCTTAAGCCAGGGAATGGGAAAAATAACGAGCGCTGTTAATTGTGTGTCACCTGAGGGTCATACTGTCAATGGAATGGGGACAAAATATTTCATTATGAAAATGGATGATATAATAATTCATTATATGTGAAGTTGCAGGCATTGCAACTGAAGATATTCCCATGGACAACGACTTGCTTAAACTTTCATATGAAGAACCAGCCATCGCTCTTTGCAAATATTAGGACGCTCTCTTCCAAGGGCCTGATGCGCTAAGGCATTCAAAAGAAGTTGGTTAGCTATGAAACGCCTGGTTACACTACTCAATGACCTTATTATATACAGAGACAAATTATACTTCAATTAGTGCAATAGTTAAGTCGTTTTGCAGCTTGAGATGTTCATACTGATACTGTAGTGTTATACAATGCCATCAATAGCCAATTTTGAATTGTATTATAATTAAAATTGCAGAGTCAAACAGGAAAATGTCAAATTTTTGAATTAATATAAGATTTTCTAGTGCAAATAACTTCAAAGTAATGAAACATACAATACTATAGTGAAAAACAAATTTTGGACATTTGCACATGACTCCTACGACAGGTCTGAACCACTCGTAAATTGTGTTCGTACCAAAGAGAAAAATCAAAATACGGGAAGATCACTTGTACAGGCCACTTAATAATGAATCTTTCATACGAGTGGTTCCCATTGTCCTACTACACCGACCTAAAGTTGAAATATTTTGTTTTATCTTTTTTTACTGAATAAGAACATACACTCATCCAGAAACACTTGAAGGTGAAAGTCAGCACTTTAACCTTGTGGTCAATCATATACACCCAAGCAAAAAAAAACAGCAACAGAAGAAATATGTCACACTAAACATTTACAGTAAGTACTGCTTTCACACTCTGTTTACTGTACTGTGTAACACTTGTACTGTTAAAAATAAATGTGCTCTAAACACAGCTGTTGGCATCAATGCTGAGACCAATTTTTTTGCGATGAAAAAAAGAAAGCTACAGGTTACACTCTGTGTATAACAGGTGACATATCACATTAAAATATAATAGACGGTGAAAAAGTGTTCAAAAGACAAACGGCACACAAAGTCATAACTGTAGCCTACTGCTTTCATCTAGGGCAACAGCAGGAAGCTTGTGGCATGAACAAATCTCACCGCTCTCCTGTTCAAGTCATAAGTCTAGGATTAGTCACAAAGCCCGATCAAACGATCACCAGCAAGCTATCAAAATGTATTTTCTGTCCATCACAATGCAAGGCCAAATATCTGTCCACCCTCACTGCCTTCGTTCTCTCTATCTCTCTCTATCTCCTCCTTATTCAACATGGCTCCCTTATTATCGCAGAGTTATTCATGCGCTGTATCATTGATCAATCCTATTCGGTGCCACATTTAAAATCTACCCACCTTTCAACATCCTCCCCCTCCTTTCTCAATCTCACTGTGTTCATTTCATCCTGAATACAATGTGAGATCAGCCTCTGGCTCATGCAGGACAAATTAAAGTGATTCACCGGGGCAGAGCATAGCTTTCGGGCAAAAAAAAAAGGCAGGGGACATCTTAAGACATTTTCTCCACTTGAACAAACGTGACCCATAGTTTCTTTCCAGTCGTTTTGTGGATACATTTTGTGTTGGGTGGGATCAAGGCTGAAGCACAAATGCATGAAAGCATGCATGCAAATTCCTAAAATACCCTGCCGTTCTACAAACTGTGGTCTCCTCTGTGAATTTAAATGTATTTTTATGATCCTTCCACTCACTCACAGCGCTCTTCAGGGACTTGCATTTGTTTCTCTAAAAGGCGAAGATTTCCTTTCTCTTTCTCTCAGTGCACATTAAGGAGAACTTCATAAACCAATTACAGGGAGACAAAGGACAGTAAGTATAGGGGATACAGAGGTGAACTTTAGGCACAGTCTCTGAAGTTTCTACACATATCTACAATAAATATATTGTAAGTATGCTTTGTATGTAGATTGCACCTCTTTGATACCCTTTCCATGGTTTCTCTTCGGTGTAAAAATGACCAAAGAAGAGCCTTCCATGACAAGATTGGTGAAAGCTGCTCTTCTGTTATTCTTTCACCTGCTCATCTCTTCTCAGTCCATTTATTTCAGGTATTTTTCTACTGTGGTCTTAAATAATTTCTATGTATTTTATCATAGTTCGTCTCTCATATGTGCTTTCCCATCCATGCATTAAAAGCCCTTTTCAGCTATAAGTGTAACGGTTGTGGGTTTAACAAAGATTGAGGTGGTGAACACACGGTGATGAACAAAGATCTGCCAGAGAAAAAACAGGGAAAACCAGGGAGTATATACAGTATATACAGTATATACAGGGAGGGGCTGATGGCAAAATCAGGGGCAGGTGAGTAGCCTAATGGAGGACAGGTGTGGATAATTAAAGAGGTGGCAAACACACAAAGACAGGAAGTAAAGCTAAACATGAAACATGATGAGATAACCAACAGAAATAAAACAGGGAATTGACTTAACATAATTAAATAACATGAGACAAGGAAAAACACAGCAAACAGAACACCCAAACAAAGCTCTAAATAACTGATAACATAAAAACAAAGGAAGATAAACCAATACCAGACCATTCAAAGATCATAACACAATGTGTCCCTCCCTCTGTGTCCCCATCAGGCTTCTCTCCTCTCTTGCTAAATGTCATCTCAATATTAAATGCGTTCCTCTCCCAGCTGGCAGAAAAATGGAATTATATGGACCATACACACTTGACATTTAAATTGCAAACGCAATTGAAAACCCCAGCATGGATAAATGGATATACAGTGTAGCTAAAAATTGGTATACACACACCAAACACACAAAATGTACAGGACTCTGTCTGTCTGTCTGTCCAGACATGACAGCTGATTGATTGCCTCAAAGAGGATTGCGTCTCTGTCTGTTAAAGTGATCAAACTGTGACTGTAATGTGTCAGAGTGTGATAATACAGATTAAAGTGAAAGACAAGTTAAGAAGATGAAGGTAATCAGTTTGGGAAGAGACAGATTTAAAGAACAGGATTAATGCGATCGCAGATTACACGCTGCACTCTTAACGCTCGGCTAAATCTCACCAAACTCACAGATGAGGGGAGCGAGGATGGCTGAGCGAGAGCGATCGGTTGATGCTGTCGCTGAATTGAGGAATGATTGCTGTCTTTCAGGCATTTATGATTGGGTGAGCATTTGTGTGTGTGTGTGTGTGTGTGTGTGTGGCCCATTGGTGCTATCAGGGGATTACATGAGTGTGGCCAATAAGAGTGAGTAATCTTTTCTCTGGCACATTAGAGTACGAGTGCATGGATGGAAAATGAACGATGCTACAGACGCGAAGCCTGGAAGGAACTGTGCGGTAAAACGTCATCACACTGATACAGGGGAGACACACACAAACTCGCTAAACTTGCCCTGTGTTGCACGTGAGTCCGACTTTGTTAAAGCTGGCTTTGCTGTACTCAAAGATTGTGTAGCAGTTAAGACCCTGTGCTGGCCGGGGATTGAAATCCCACCAGTACTCTCTCTGCTTTCAACATCCTGCTCTGCCTACTTCCATCTCTCTGCTCTCCAGATCTCCTTCTTTCTCAGTGAGTCCTCGCTATCGTTCCCAAACTTCTATCCAGCCCTCTGTATGGTTGCATTAGTATGTATGGCCGTGTAGCTCTGGGTTTAGAGGTTTATGTCTCCTAATAGACAGAGATTTGTCCTGTCACACCAACACCCACATACAGCTTAAAGAGAGAGACAGAGAGAAAAAGCGACTCCCTCTGCTCTGTGTGTGGAGGGGGAGAGAAAGAACATTTATGTTGCTGTCTTATCTCAAGAGAGAAAGGTTTCATTTCTGTACTGTCAAATTATAAAGCATTCATTTCCCTTTTTTTCTCCTGTGCTTTCCAGCGTCTTCTTTCCCCCCTCTCCCGCTCTCTCGCTGACTCTCTCTACCCCTTTCTCTTCCTCTTTCACTCGCCGTGATTGGATTAAGACCAAAGAAGCAGAGTGAGAAGATGAAGAAGGGATGAGAGCTTATTAAGCTTGTGAGAGGTGAGATGACATAAGGCTGTACAGGAAGAGATTGAGGAGGAGGTTTATGTGACCATGTGTGCAAATGTGTGTGTGTGTGTGAGGGGGTGTGCGAGTACGGCACATTCCTGTATTTATCCTCGCATAAGGTAGGGTGAAAAGAGGGAGGAAGTGAGGCGTTTAGCTGTGGAGCACTTTAATCAAGGGGCGAGCAATCCTGCATGACCCACTCTGTCATCCATTATTGATGCCTGCCTCAGCCAGGCTGATGAATCATTAAGCCACTCATCAGGCCTGGGAATTCTGCCTCCTCCTCGGCCGATGACACTCATTTACATAAATCACACGCTGCTATTTTTCACACGCTCACGCATAAACACAAACACACACCCACATTCAGCCAAACACACAAAGTTGATCGATTTTGGCTTGCTCTGTGAAGTGCATGGCTCAACATCTTTTGTTTCCAAAAACACACATCTCAGTTATACCTGGAAGAGATAAGTAAGATACAAAATTTAGAAACGGGGCTTATGCCGTTCTAGACAAGCACTAAGCAGCTTCAACACCTGCACAGTCAGAGATGAAAGACAATATGTTCCACATCCTCCAGACCTCACATTATACTTATTATACAAAGCTAATTTTACATGTGGAGAGAAGAGATTGAAACAGGAGGAATGGCAGAGAGAGAAAACTAACAGAGGCAGAGAGAAGGATATCTTATAGAGTTTGTGTTTACTTCTTGCCTCTGGGTTTTATAGCAGAGGAAAAGTAGAGAATCTTAGGGAAATTGATGAATACCCATGGCGTGCAGGCTCACATGCACTCACACAATCCACCCACATGTTTCCTCTCATCTTTGTGGGGTTTCCTCTCCTCTTCCTCTCCTCCCCTGCTGCTGTTTCCATGTCTTCCCATTCAGTGTTTGTGACTAATCCCGTACCACAGGGTAAGAATATACCTCACAGCAAGGGTAAGAAGGCCCCATAGCAGACTCTTGCAGAAATGTGCAAGCACAATAGCACCAAATATATATACACAAACAGACAGAGGAAACAGGCACTCTGCCCATATAAAGGAGGTAGCCAAGGCCTGGTGGCTGGTAGCTGGAGGCTGCTTGCAGACCACTGTGATCCTGCCATCCTTGCAGCGCGCAGCCAGGACATTTCTGCACAACGCTGAGCTGGGCGCCTGGCAACTCCAATCTGCTAAGCGCAGGAATGCTGCTGCTCATGATAATCGTGGTGGGTTGTTCTCAGCATCATTGCTGATGTGAAGGCTGGTTGAAGCAAATGGCATGAATTATTATCCATCATGGCTCGGGCTACTGGTGGAGGTAAGTCTGGTATAATTTGATGCATTGTTACTGATGCGTGACCGACCCTGTGCTGCTACAATGTCCTAGTAGGTCCTATCTGCTTTGATAAATAAACATGAGAGCACACCAGAATGAACACAAGGTGTTATTATGATACTACATGCATCTCTGCCCCGCTTCTGCTCTTGGTGTTTCTTTGCCTACCTACCTGTTTGTGTATATGTACAAGGGCATTCTACTGAATGGTACTGTGCTCTATGTGCACACATACAAGCAGTATATTCCCAGGTACACAGAGATATAATAATGTAATGCATTGACTTTTCATCACTTATTTTCCCCGGGGCTATCTGTCAGGGGTCAGAGGGGAACGGTGAAAAGGCCAGGGGTAAATGGCTGTGGCTGAGACAGCAGAATCATGAAAGCCTCATCTCGAGAGTCTACAAATCCCTACCAACATTACATTTTTTTTAAAAAGGGCAGACATCCAAATGATATTGTCAACATACAAATAATTATGTACACACCCACGTTATATAAAAGGTTTTAAATCATTATGTCTCTCAGTTCTCCTTATTCAGGCAATGAATTTAATCTGTATTTTTTTGTGTATTTGTGTACTCAGCAGCGCACTATGCACCATAACAGCCTATTCTGTGCAAGGCAAGGCAATGCAAAACATGGAGCCTTGGTCTTATGCAATAAAAATCCTCTGCCACGTTGATCTAATGCAACGAGCCTGCTCGACTTATTTCAGTCGCAGTTATTTTTATAAATTGGCTTTATGCACATGAAAAGTGGAAAAAAATGTGATCTTAACATCAAGCTGAGAATGAAATCAAAGTTTTCTTTTTTTTCAGAAGGAGGCCCCATGCTCTCTGCTAGGCTGGGAGTAATTCCTGGGCTTCTGCTCAACCATGAGGAGCTAGTTTGCAGCCTCTCTTGCGGTGAGTCATCTCTCCTCCAGAGAAGAGATAATTAATTTGTCTGAGCTGCTCTTAACCCCGGACCTGTGTGTCAGTGGTGGAGACACATGCAGGCATTCAAGCACACAGGTGCAAATATGTGTAACATGCACACCCACATGTGCATGCAGGCATATACGCACACTCAGTTAATGGAGCTATAATTGTTTCCCACATACGCTCCTACAGTAGATGAAAGCATGAATCCATATAGAGCAGCAGAATAGAAAGCAGGGTAAAATGGAGAACACTGAACAGAAATACTGACTTGCAATATTAAGCACATCCTCACTTTCCTTTTATTCCTTCAAGGATTTTTCAGCAATATTGCTACTGCAATATTACACCCATTGCCTACACACACACAAACTCCCATACAGGCATACTGTACACACACATGCACACACACACAGACACTAAGATTTAAAGGCCTAAACGGTTGAACTGTTGACCTGCTAAAAAATGAATGGGCTGGAGAGATGAGACGAAAAAGCAATAGGAGAGGGAGATAAAAAGAGTGTCAGGGAGAGGGGGATTGGCACAAAGGTATCGCCTAGAGAAATGGAATGGAGAAGAGATAGAGAGGCAAAAATGATAGTTTAGTGAAAAAGAAGAAGAAAAAGGCAGAGATAGAGCATGCAGAGTCAAGGACAATAAAAGAGGATACGACCAGACCTTGAATGAGACATGACATCCTAATTACTATGAAACAAAACACTCTCATCTCTTCATC
Source organism: Anoplopoma fimbria (assembly GCF_027596085.1). Taxonomy (NCBI): domain Eukaryota; kingdom Metazoa; phylum Chordata; class Actinopteri; order Perciformes; family Anoplopomatidae; genus Anoplopoma; species Anoplopoma fimbria. The sequence goes on along the minus strand of NC_072468.1, from coordinate 344,924 downwards.
TCTCACCTGTCGTCTCGCTTTCCACGTTTTTTGGTTTTGTTTCAAGCATGTCTGTCAGTTTATACCTGTGCTGGTGATCCAGATGGTTCATCAAACATCCTATAATTATCAAACACTCACTAATTGTATGTGTGTATGTGTGTGTGTGTGTTTGTGTGTTTGAGTTTATGTGCTGGTGTGTCTCCAGGTAATTATCTGATGCTGCGATCGCTAATGACCACACAGACAAACAGCTGTCCCAAGGTAATATACAAAATGAGAGGTTGGCCATCTGTGGTGTCCGTGTGTGTGTGTGCGTGTGCGCGTGCATGTATGTACACATGTATTAAAACTTGTGTGTCGCTCAGAGCATACTGTACATCTGATACCAGAATGTGCACTTTACAGATGTTTGCAAACCCCATGATGAAAATGTTAAAACGACAGAAGCAGACAAACTGTTACCAAAAAACTCTCAGCCCACACGGTACCCTCCAAAAGTGCTCACACCCACACGGAGCTCATGCAGGTCAGCTCTGCACCACATACATCCATACAGGCATCAATCCCAAACATAAATAAAGAAATTCTTCAATTTCATAAACAAACATCTTAAGTTTGACAGAACTTTTAGTCCAAATGGAGGGCTGTAAGTGTGTACAAACACAAGTCCTGTGGGTGAAACATCATCCTTTATGTGATTGATAAAACCGAGTTTAAAAACGTTCCTTCAATTCATGCAAGTCAGGTTTGTGTGTGTGTGTTTGTGTGCATGACTGCTTTTCGAATGAGCAGCAGGTCAAAGATACACAAATAGAGAGTGACTCAGTCGTCAGTAAATTGAATAAAGATCATCTCCATCTCAAAGGTGAACAAGCACTATAAACCTGGCAAGCACACTCGAACAGAAGCACAAAGACATCTATGCATAGGCAGAGATGAATGTGCTTGTACAGTACATCTCACGCCTATCTGTTTCTCCATCATTCCAGAGGGCGTGCTGCACTGAAGTTGAGAGACTGGCAGGTTATGTCACCTCAAACTAAAGGTTAATTTAAAAGTTACCCGATGCAGCACAAATAATCAGGGAGGGAACAGGCTCAAGAAAAAGAAACAGAGGTGTGTATGTGTGTGGGAGAGACATCCTCTGGGGATCCATCCTGGTTATCAAGTAGAGGTTATTATGCTATGAAGCACTAATGAATTCATTAGCTAAATGAAATGTCAATAAAGGCTTGAGAGAGTGTTCAAATCGATGCCAACCGTCTGACTCTACCCCTCTACCCTCCAATTTCTCGTCATCCTATCACACCCATCGGTCCCAATTATCCACCTTTCTCCCCAACACACACTCTCTCTCCAGAGTGTTGAGTGTAACCTGTGATGGAGGACATTAGCGGTGATCAGTGGGAGCACTTTGCAGTGGTCAGCAGGAATGGTCCAGTCATACAGGACTTTAGTATTCAGCAGCACTCACCTGCTCACTCTCAAACTGCTCCACTAGGGCCTGATGGCTGCATTGGTGTGTGTGTGTGTGTGTGTGTGTGTGTGTGTGTGTGTGTGTGTGTGTGTGTGTGTGTGTGTGTGTGTGTGTGTGTGTGCATTCACATTACACTGTATGAATGAGTGACTGCAGCAGTATTAGGGGCCGTGACTGAAATAGCTTTTCTGAAGCTACAAGGCTCAAGAACTGTACAGCTGCTTTACGCTTGTATCACAAACACCTTTTTTTAAAACACCTTTAACTCACATTTAACTAATCTCTTTCTTTCTGACATTTGTCGAACTCCATAAATGTCAAGATGCTATTACCAGCTTGATCGTCCCCGGGGAGCTCTTTGATACTGAGTCTGTATCACTTATTATTATGATCATCATTAACAGCGCACTAAGATGCCCACACCCATGAGCAAACTGGCACGGCAAATGGCGAGCCAGTTGGCTCATCTCACCTCTGTCCCCTCATGATGGCTTAATATTTGTAGCTAAGTACTTGACTCACTCCGAACATGGCCGTGTTTTTGTGCAGCTAAATACTTGTTTCAAGATAATTGTTCGGGGCATATGTTTAAATGCCACCTCATTTACATAAACACTGTTCAGCTCCCTGCGGAATCAATGAAAACACGAGGGTGCATACGCAGAGTCACACACACACACACACACACACACACACACACACACACACACACACACACACACACACACACACACACACACACACACACGCAGGCACATTCGCACTCACTTTGACACTGTGCGGTGTGGCCAACGATTCATCTGTTTTCTGCAACGGCAGTGAAATATACATCAAAGTGGTCTTCAGTGGATGAGTAGCTTAGTATGCACACACACAAGGCTATAATATTCTACAGGGGGCGGCATTTCTAAAGGGAAACGAGGAGACAGAGGGAAAGGGATATCACGGTTATTTGGACAAGAGACGGCAAAAAAAATTGAATGTAGGTATCTGTTTGAATGAAGGGGAACATAAGGGCGGCACCTGTCCTCTTTGCACACACCTTCCTTCATCTCTCCTCCAGCTAGAACAAAAAAACCTTTGAAGTGTTAATGAGAGTTTGAAGAATGACTCACCAATAATGATTAAGCACTAATATACATACGGGAACCAAACTTTAGACACGTCCGAGAGACCTATCACAATGACTAATTAGTGATGATAAAGTAGTAATGAGCAAACTCCTAACCTAGACACAGCGTAGCATTCCACAGGGGAGTTAACCAAACAACAAAGCACAGAACTCTTGACAAACACGAGAGGATTTGTTATGGAGGGGGAAAAAAATAGTGTGTCTAGACGGCTTTTCTTTACTGTTCATAGGCGCCTGGTGTTTTGTTCATGCTGCAATGCCTTATCAAAGTGAAGACACAAAAAGTTACCCCTGACAAATCCCAGTTGAGATATCCTTTGTACTCCACTGATCTAAGCTAAACCAAAGAGCAGCTAGCTGTTGTGCTGGCTTGCGCGGCATCCTCTACAACGAAACGGACAGGTGCGAAAGATGTTGCTCAGCAAGTCTTGGAGAGGTGTGTTAAACTCACCCGCCCTGGCCTGAAGGACTTGTTTTTCCGCCTAACACGAGAGGTCACTTTTGAACTATACTTGACCACAAGCGCTGACTGTTTATCATGCTGACAGGCCCATAAATTGGACATGTCTAAACTGATATGGATAAATCTGAAAGCACATCTCTTCTTTTTTGACCTTGCATTCCTACTTACACAGCACTTTCATGGCACTGAAAACGTCCCACACACTTATCTACATTAGTTAGGATATGGAGGTAAATGATGATCCTTTATACCAAGAATGACAGCTATTAGTGAAAGCCTTCAGCTTGAAGAGAATAATATGAACTCAACATTTCTATTTTTACTTGCGTTTGTCCACATGGAGCCTGTCAGACCCTGAGTATTGATTTAATGTTTTGATCTGGGACACTTCACACAGTGAAGGCTTGAATGGGAATATTTTTGTTGAGAGGGAACCTTCTTAGTTGCTGCTACTCATGTTGTTTGCTTGAATTGATTCAGATAAAACTGATATTTATTAGTAAATGCAGTATTAGAATCCTTCACAAGCACTTGAGTGTACCAACAAGATAGGATTTTCAACCAGTCGCTGCTAAAAACAGCCTTATAGCCCAGTACCGTCTGATAATTATGCCAGAACAACTTATACATTTTGTTGCTAATATCGAACCAGTATTTTTTTAGATATCATAGTTTAGGTATTGTGTAAATGTTTTTTTCATATAATAAAATATGGCACATTACTCACTATATGTTTTAGTTTTAGTAAAGTTGACGGTTTCCCGATTTAAGCGAGTGAAAATCTTATCAAAGAACAAATAAACAAGCCGAATAATCACCAAGCTTTTGATTAGTATTCAACTAATGATCATTATTAGTTAGTTAACCTGCTTGTCATTGTAAAGATTCATTGATTCATTGTTTGGTCAATAAAATGACAGGAATTTGTAAAAAGAAGTTCCCATCACATTTTTCCAGGTCCAGACTGGTCTTCAAATTGCTTCTTTTGTCTGACAAATATTTTATTGAGTTCACAATGATATAAATAATTTAAAAGTTACTCAATCAGTCATTTCTGGAAATCCAAATATTGATTATTGACTAACTATTTCAAGTCTAAATCTGATGATACATGACACCAATCAACAATTCTATAGTAGCCACTGACAGATTTTGGTCTTCACTCAAAAAGTACTTTGCTTTGATACTCATCCCTATCTGGGAAGTTTGACAGAAATTGAAAAGACATGGTACATTGTAATGGATAGCACATCAAAAACAAGTGTCAGATCTCTTCAAAAACATGCTCATAACATGCTAAAAGGAACAACAATTAGTGGCTGCCTGAAAACCAGGCAAACGCATTCATCAGTCCAAATATGTAGATGTTCCCGATATAGTCAGTACACTTCAAGAGCCTCCAAATTAGATTTCCAAATAAGACTTCTGAGTAATCAGTCTTGTTTCTGAGACATAACTTAACCTCTTGTGGGTGCAATAAAAAAAAAGGGGAGCCCTAATATTTTGAAATTGAAATGTATGCATACTGTATAGAGTGTTTGCAGTAATGAAGTCTTTTGTTAGTCTTTAAGCCCATCTGTGCGTGCATGTGTGTGTGCAAAACTTTGTACATTCATTTGTTAATATGACTCTTTGCAGAATCTCAGCCAGCCTGACTGTCTGCTCAACAGTGTTCGCTCATTCCCATCACATAGTGAGCGCGGGCCGAACATGACAGACTGGTAATGACTTGAGTATGAACACGCGCACACACTCACATAGACGCACTCACACACACATACCAGCTGCTCCTTTCCTCCTTTCTCATCAAACTTGTCATCAGCTCCGCCAGTTTGTCTCGTCTCACATTAAGAGCTCATGAATAATGTGT